>NC_092206.1:17481704-17483755 GCF_043381705.1 Parasteatoda tepidariorum
GCTGAAAACATACCTTTGAATTATAATTAGATTTATATTTCAAAGGAGGAGTTATTTTTAGAATCTTGTCCCTCTTCCACTTCCATATTAGGAAGCATTAAATGATTTTCCATAATGCGTAGAGTTACAAAGGTATGTACGACTGGAACCTAATTACATCATTCTCTGTAGTATTTAATGCGGGACCGATGGATTTCGCATGTCTCTTGCTGAATAACGTGTTCCAAAATACATCGGCCGGAACAATCTGGAGATTTGTCCACACTCCCTCCCTTGTGGAGTGGGGATGTGAACTGTTATAACCACCAGCCTAACTTTAAATAAACATTTTTATTACATATTATGACTTTTGACTGCATTATTAAAGATGAATACAACAATGATAACACGGATGTAGTCCTGTTATTATCTCGTATATATATATATATATATATTGCTATATTTCCCTATCCACAATTGATAAAACAATTCTATTATTTTTTCAATAAAGTCTTTGTCTCTTATGACTAATACGTACACTATTTAATTCATTTTTAACAAAATTTGATTATACATAATAAAGACAATGATTTGAAAACACCCACTATATTGCAGGTACGTTAATTCCATCATCGTTGAAACGTGATCCTTGAGTTTTAGATGCAAACATAAAATATTTTATTTATTTATTTATTGCAATTCATTTGTTAGTATAAAGAGATTATTATACTCAAATGAAAATGAGATTAAAAATAAAGATGGAAAAAAATCCTACTTACCATTGAGAGTCTTGAACCTTTTTTGGCAGGATGGTAGAAAAGGATATTCTATAATTATCAAGTTCGGCATGATGAACACTTTACTATTGGATTTATAATTATTTTTTTAATCGATTGCTTTTAAAAACAAATTTCATCTTCCAATATCAGTGGATTTTAATTATCACAAAAACAACAATTGATCATGATGTTATACAATAACAGTATAGATGTCATTAAAACACATGCCAAAAACTCACTTCCAAGATTTTTTCTTGGAATAAGCAATTCGTATAATCAAAATATTTTTTTTGTTAAATGCTTGAAGTAAGTGATTTATGAAGGCAATGTTCTAAAGATATTTTTATGTCTGTTTACACTTTATGCGGTTGTAAATAACTAACATTCTCTCAGATAGGTAAAAAGCTCATTCGAATCTTCCTACATTTTGAGTTTTTGTTTTATTTCATTTGCGGTTACTCTTTCCTGAATAGGCTTGTATGCTCATAAGGAGCTGCCCTGCAAGCAAACGCTCGGTAGCGGATTCGAAACCGTCGTAACCTTGGATGCATCTTCGAGCTGTCCTTATCTGAATTACACTATCTGTTTTTCTACTTCACTTATGCTTATAAGCTGCACTTATGTGATTGAGTACACAGGCCTGCATGTATGTGTACCAATAAATAAATAAGTATGCTCATAAGTACGGTTTATAAATCCTTGTTAAGCTGAAGAACAAATTAGCACTTGTTAAGGACATTACAAAAATACACTTGCGGTTGCGTTCGGATTCGAACCCGCTTCCTCTAGAACGACTTAAAGTGAGACCGTTAGGGCAGGAAAGTTTACAAGCTTTTGTTTTCTGCAGCGTTTTGATGGGATTTTTTTTTATATTCATTACTCTTACGTTTGCTTTAACCTATGTTTATGTCTTCGTATATGTAGTGATTTAAAGGTTGGAAAAGATTAAAAACAGTATTAATTAAAAGAATAAACTTGAATTTTACGGTAGTTAAAGTTGCGCTTAGGTAATGTTAATTTGGGGGAAGCATAAGTATTTTTGTGTTTGAAAAGAACCTTTTTAAAGTGTAACTTCCTGGCAAGGATGGTCATATATTCATCCTTAGAAGATATTAAAGTCTCGCAGTGGACTGATCGTTAAGACACGGTTCCCAGCAGATCACCGAAGTAAAGCATCACTGGCTACGGTCAGTGTGCGGGTGGGTGACCACTTGGATCAGTCTGCGTAGGGACCGAGGGTGTGCGGTATTGGTCCTCGTTAAACTGTGCTACCGTAAAGTGCTCGACTTCGCG
>NC_092206.1:17484890-17499712 GCF_043381705.1 Parasteatoda tepidariorum
TAATGTGTTTTTTCCTTGGACAAAGTCATTATTTGTTCTCTAAAACACTGGTCGACAATAACAAATCAATACAAATTCAAAATAAATATTTCTTTACGTTATTAACGCATGCGCAATGAGAGATAATGTCTGCGTTGGACAGACTGTTCACGCTGAGCTAACAAAAGAGTATTTTTTGGTGTCAGCTCTACGTCAACTTTCCGCTGACGCCCAGATAAGGCGCTAGTTCTAAGAAACCAGGCCTTGAGCTAACAAACCAGTATTTTGTTAGCGTCAGCAAGACGTTGACGTCCCGCTGACGCCCAGATAAGGCGTTTGTCCTAAGAAACCAGACCTTTAGGTTCATAATGTTGTTTTTTAGCTGACGTCACACTAGCGATAGGAAATAAATTGCATTGTCCACTAAAATTTCAAGACAAGGTGGATTTTAGCTTAGCTTACAAGACTTAATGAAAAGAAACCTTACAATTGCATAGATTTAATATTATTTTCACCTTGTGACTAGCTTTGTTAAAAGATTTTTTCACGCTTGAAAACCCCAAGTCAGCCTCGATTTAAGATTTTTTTTTACATAGATGGTTGTTTTCCAAGGTTTTGGATTAGGGTAATAATGTGAATAGAATAGAGCAGATTGTCATCAGATCTAGTTTTAAGGTTAGAAGGTTTATACGTAAACCGTATAACAAACCTTTTCAGGTTTACATTAAAAGGTTAAAATAAACCTTAGTTAAAATACCTGAGTTAAAATAAACCTTATTTTGCTATCTGGGATAAGTGTTGTTCTGTTTCTAGTATGATTACCTTGGATTGACAGAGTGCATGGATGCATTGAATAGAGGATTTTGTACGAAAAGTTTTGAAAGAGCAAATAGTGTAGGATGTAGAATTTGAATCGTACTACCAATTTTGTGTACAAATGCAGTACATAGAAGCAAAGCAATCTCGCTACAGCCAGAGTAGTCGAACAAAGTGGTCGTGGAATTATAGGCTACATGAAATCCAACTACGAAACCATTGGCAAAATAGTGATCATTATTGCACATCAGCTGATTTTACTTCGTAAAAAGGTGTCACCCATTGTTCTTAAGCGTTATAAACTTCAAGCCGCCACGAGAGGTCGAACAAACTATAACAGCTCAGTGCTTCAATTGCTGTGCCATCGTGGTTCCTGCATTACGTAACATTTTCTTGATAACTATAATTTATTTTTTAACCGTCATTGAACAGTCGACCCAATTTTGAGTTTACGACCACCAATGTTTGACTCCGTAGCCTCGTAATTTTGAACACGATCCAGGGAATCCGACAAGGGAATTCCGTAATCAAGTATTGGGGGAGAATTTGTCTTCGTAGAGGACTTTTTGAAGGAGCTAATCAACATTTGCGAAAAAAAGACATGAAACCCTCCTACGGTTGGCCTGCTGACAGGAGATTTTTGATATTTTATATCCGTCGTTGAACCACAGATCCAATTTTTGGGTTTACAACTAACTATACTAATGTTCAACTCCGTAGACTTGTAATTTTGAACCAATCCAGAAGACAAGAAAACTCCTGGATCAGTACCCCAGAGGTATTGCTTTGATATGGGAACATGGAGGACTTAGCGACTCGAGAAATTTAACGTGCATCAGTCACCATTTACTACACGGGGAGTTTTCGGCCAGCGGGGATCAAACCCATGAACTCCTGGACATGGGCTCAGTGTCCTACCAACCAGGCTATCCCGACCATGTGACAGGAGATTGTAATCTATGATCCGTCAATCACTGAGGACTGTCGTCGGAGCGAGAAGAGTACGGAATTCGCGTCGACCAGCCATCGCTGAAATTCGAACCTGGTTCATCTCTTGTCCGTGACCGAGGGGTATTAACATTTCATCAATTGTTCTGGAATGCATATTTAGCCGGGTTCCTTATAGCTTTTTGGATTTTTCTGCCAACAAAAAACTAATCAGCATCATTGAAATTACTTTTTTATTTCATTTAATAGAACCTTATCTTCCCCATCAGACAAAGTAATTCTTTCACGGTCAGGTCAATCACTTTTAATCAATTCAACACCAACGAGTTTTTTTTCTTAGAAATAAATACATCCTTTTAATCTGATTCAAAAAACTTTTCAAATTTTTTTTTTACCCCTCTTCCGCGCATAAAAAGAAAGAGGGGGACCTATAGGTTGGAGGGGAGGGAAAAAAAACTCAAAATCACCCCGGTATGCGATAGAATTTAAACTATTTTACTGAGAACACCACTTACAAAATCGAACCAAATCTAAAACGGGGGTACAATGAGAAGTGAAACAAACAAACAAAATGGAAATGAGAACCCAGAGAAAGTTTTGGCGATGGCTTCTCCTTCAAAGAATCCTTTTCATCTTCTAACGCCAGGGCTGTGAAAAGGGGAATTTTGTGGAAGGGGGTTCATGAAAAGGAAAAGAGTTTTTATTAGGATAATGAGGGGAGACTGGAGCACGATTTGGCCATTAGTGTGATGGGAAGTCACTTTCACCAAAGAAGAATAGAGAAGCGCCCTCTCTCATTGAATAACATTTTCTGCAGAAAATTTTCCGTTCGTATTTTAGCTTTAATCCGCTTTATTGCATGGAGCTAATATACGTTTTAGTTGCATCCATAACATAACTTGAAAAATATTGGAAAGGCACTTTCACCGGAGAATGCCATCAGTTCCTCTCTCTTTCAGCGAACAACATTCGTAAAGGGAATTTTCTGACCTATTTAAGGCGTGATCTTTGGAGCTAATTTTGGTTGCACCCATGTTTTATAAAATACATAAAATTTCAGAGCAAAGTCGATTTTTTTTTCAAAGTCGATTTCACCAAAGGATAATAGAGAAGAAACCATAATATATAAGTAAAAAACATACTTTGATGAAATATTTCGCCATTATGTTGGGTGTATTAATTTAAATTGGAAGCATCAACTGTGTTATAAATGTTAGAAAGTTGATAACAAATTTTTGGGAGTCATTTTCACCAAATTATAAATGCAAAATCAATGCGCTTTCTCTGCGTTTCAAAATATAAAATATTTGGAAGGAATCTCCTGTCTTATTACTTTCACTCTTTTTTTTTTTTTTTTTTTTTNTTTTTTTTTTTTTTTTTTTTTTTTTTTTTTTTTGTTTACATGGAGTAAACATTTGGTATCATATATATAGTAAATATTTGGTATTTGGTAAATATTTTGTTTGCATGGAGTAAATATTTGGTATTTAGAGTAAATATTTGTATACATGGTGGAAATATTTGGTATATTTGGAATTTTGGTGGCAACAATAATAATAAAAAAAAAAGGAAATTTTTTGGTAAAAGTAATTTCTAGAAAAAATTAGCAGTCGTAGGTCAGCTTTTGATGCGTTTTATTTCTCACGGAGTAAATATAATGAAACAATCCTTCCAATTTCAGTTTCCACTTGTTGTTAGAAAAATATTGAACTTCAGAGACAATATTTTTGGAAATTTTTTTATGATAATCTTGAAAGAAAAGAAGACAATAAGCTATAGAAAAAAGTTGCAAAAACAATGGCTACAGCAAGATTTATTTTATAGAAAAAAATCAATTATTATCATTTTGACAAATACATTGTTTTTTTTTAGTTTTTTCTTCTACCTTAGCGAAAAGTAAGGTACTGTCAAATCTTAACTACCATGCTTCATTAATGTTTTTCATATCCATGCACTTGCAAGAAAACAATGTATTATTTTATTTTTAAGAAGAGTAGTAATATTTTAATATTTGTAATATAAATATTTTTGTTTCATGTAGAGTATAAATAATTAAGTAGTAGACATAGAATAGAAAAACAACGAATTTTTTTTTGCAAAAAAAAAAAAAAAAAAAAAAAAAAAAAAAAAAAAAAAANAATGATTATCTATTTAGCAATTTTCAACTAAACAAAAAGTAAGCTTTGTAAAATTCTTAAATACGCCGCTTTCTAAACTTTCGTTATTTCCATAAACTTATAAGAAAAAAATTTATTATTTTAGTTTTATGAAGAGTAGAAATATTTTCACTCAATCAATCAATGCCATTCCTTATGTCCATCCCGTGACAAGTTTAGTGATTTTGAAGCGGACAAGTCAAATTGTTTAGTGGCTCTCATATTTAAAACATTAGGTGAGGAATAATTCAGTTAAGAAAGGATAAAATATAAAGACATAAAAATGACAACATCGATGATAGTTTTTATAAATTGATTGACGAAACTATTTTTAGACGAAAGAGAAAGTTTCAAAGTATCTTTTTTACTTTGTACCTTTCAGTTGTATCATTTTTTATAATCTCTTCATTTAATAATGATGAAATAAGAGAATAAATTTACCCCATGTAATTTTTGTGTTGTATTGAAAATTGAAATACAGTCGAATCCCGCTATAGTGAAGCTACAAGGAACCAAAATTTTGGTTCACTATAACCGGAAGTTCACCATATCCGTATTGCAAACAATTTTAATTAATTTTACCGATCTGTTCCGTTTTATTACAAATTATTTAAATAAATGACCCATAAAAAGAAGTACAAAAATGATTAAAAAACAATATGTAGGAACAAAAAATGTGTTAACTTTTATTTTTTATTACTCTTCGTCTTGCGTACAAAAAATTTAGGGATGACTTTTATTTAGGGATGGGAAACTGAGATAGAAGAAGCAAACAAGAAAAAATGCTTATTGCTACATTTCACTCAATAGATGGTTTTAAAAATCGGTATATGTATTTTATGTAGAAATTTCAACAAAAAAAAAATCAGTCGAAGACAGAAAAAAGTTCGTTATATCCAATTTCCTTTCCTCTTTTGGTTCACTATAACACAAAAAGTAATATTATATGTGTATAGCAAGGCACGGGAGCGAACATTTCGTTCACTTTATCTGGGAGTTCACAATAAACCATGTTCACTATAACGGGGTTTATTAATAAAAGGAATAGTTTATGCGTTTTCAGTGCGGAAAAAAAAAACGAATGAACCACCAAGAATAATTTTTGATCTAATGATCACCTTTTCACGTACTAGGACACAATTTTTTTAACAGGACGCCATACAATTTTCGTCGCAAATTCTCTTACACCTCCATAACTGACTTAAAATTTAAAGTACAGAAAAAGTGAGTTCAGAAAACCTAGAGTAAGCCACGAAGTTTCAAATATTGAAAAGAAATTTTAAAAGTATCAAAATGAAATTAAATTATGAGAATATAACTTTGAAACGGAGAAGTTCTCTTAGAATAATTTGTTTGCATTTTGATATTTTTCTTCCAGTAATTGAAACTTTATTGTTTGCCTCTACTCACTTTTTCTTCCCTTTAAATTAGTAATGGAAAGCCGGGATACCTGGTTGGTAGGGCACTGGGCCCATGTTCAAGAAGTCCTGAGTTCGATCCCTGTCAGCCGAAGACACCCCTTGTAGTAAACGGTGACTGATGCACGTTAAATCTGCCGAGTCTCAATGTCCTCCATGTTCCCATAACAAATCATACCTCTTTGGTTACTGATCCTGGAGTTCCTTTGTCTTCTGGATTGGGTTCAAAATTACAAGGCTACGGTGTTGACCATTAGTAGTCGTAAACCCAAAATTGGGACGGCTGTTCGATGACGGTTATAAAATAAATTAGTAACGGAGGTGAAAGAAAATTTGCGATGAAAAGTTTCTCCGGTGGTATGGTGTCTTCTTAAGGAAGTGACCTCAAATATGCTAATTAATTAGTGCTGACGATATTTTAAGTTACGGAATCAGAATCAAAAACGTTCTTTCTCTGAATAAACACACTTTTTGTTTAAGATCCGGCTCTCTGACTCCTGAAATATATAGTCCAAATAGTTTGATCAGGAGAGCGGTTATAAGTTTGGACCACGTAATGTTTATTTACTTTTCGCGTCTTTCGTCATAACTTGAGAATTTTTTAATCGAATCAAAAACTTTTTGCATGCATTTATTTATGAAATTCATTTATCTAAAGATTGTTCAATGCAAAAAATAATTTTAATAGTTATTTATTATTTTATTTAGTAATAGTCGAAATAATTTCGAATTGTAAAGCATACGAATTTTCGCACCATTTGGAAGAATGAAATTTTATATTTATAAATGCGAAATTTGAAGGAAATCGAATGAATAGTTCCTTACAACTGAAATTTTAACGATACAACTTCTTTAAAATTCGATTTCTCAATAATTATTCGACCTATTTCGCTCAAGTTTTGAATTTTTCCTTATAAAATTACATTCCTTAAAATGATGTAAAATTTTGTTTTCGATACAAATAAATTTTTTTTCAAATATTATTAAATAAAATAATAAATAATAAGTAACAAATATTTTTTCATGGAATTTTCGTTGAGGAAACGGATTTTAGAACTTTGTCAAAAAATTTTTCAATTCACTTCAAGAATTCTCGAGATATGAAAGAATATGCAAAAACTAAAATTAACATTAAGGAGTGTAAATTTTTAATAGCGCTCCTTTCTACTGTACAAACTATTGGGATCATATTTTACAGATTGCGACCCCCCCCCATATTTAGGGGGTCAGAAATCAAAATCTGTCGGAAAAAAAGGTATGATTATTTAGAGAAAGCTTGTTTTTGCGTCTGAATTTGTAACTTAAAATATCGTCTGCATTAATTAATTAGCATATGCCAGGTCATTCTATCGAACCATTAAGATTGACTTTCTAATAAGTGGAGATCCGATCATTATAACAAAAGTTATTCTGAATGATTCATTTTTTTTCCTCATTATGCATCCCACTTATGATTCCTGAAATTTTTTGTGCCAGGGTCTTGAAATTTGTAGGATACGTGATCAGAGGACATTAGTCCCCAATCCGAAATTTCGTACAAAATTTTCAATTAGATCGTTTGGGAAAAACGTTTGAAAAAGTTTGTTCTCAATGGTTTAGCATCAGGTATTGTTTTATAGTATTGAAATACAGACATAGTGTTTTCAAATACTTTTAAGATAACATCAGTGATGTTTGCTAGCTTAGAGCTCTATTTAAACAAAAAAGAAATTTATTGCAAGCTATTTAATTATTTTCTATTCGTTATGTCAAGTAAGTTCAACGATCAAAATTATATAACGTCAAATTTCTGAACATTATCTTTCAGAATTTTATCTTTTTTATTTAATTTTTTCATCTTATTTTATCTTTTAAGAATTTTAAGTTGTTCCTATTATTGAATAAACGCATAAAACTCACATTTAATTTTTTTCAAAGATTCTTTTGATTTAATTTATTTGAAATTTCCTAAGTAAAGCAATAAAACTTCAATTCTCATCAAATAAACAGTTTAATTTCAAAGACAGTAAACATTTTAATATCATTAAATAAGCATTAAAGAATAAAAACAACGAACAGTTGAAAACTTCGCTTATTTCTTAAATTTCAAGTAATTTCGAAATTAGCGACAATAAACTTAATTAAAATTAATTTTCCAGCTATCATTTGAATTTATTCAATTAAAAAGAATATCGAATAAATCTTAAATGAAAAAGTCAACATACATAATTTACACAGAGAATAGAGCGCTCATTAGTTTTGAGTGATAATAAATTAAGCTACATTTACTCAAGTTCCAAATTTCATTAGAATTCTCTCTTTCTGTTGTTGGACGTTCCTAAATCTACTCTTTTATAACTCAAATAAATTAATGTTCGTAAAATCAAAACCACCCGAGGGTAACTAATGCAATTTTATTTTCCATTCTTTCAAAGATGACGAAAAAGTAAAAATGGGTTCTCATTCTTCTGTGTTGCCAATTATCGATGATCAAATACCGGTCGTCAGTTAGATGGGGGAAAATGTAAATGAAAAGAAGGAAAACTGATAAAATGCCTGCTTTTAGCTCACTTCGTCCTGGTCTATATTTCACTGTCTTTTCAGATAGATGGTGCTTTAAAACGATTTCCAAGAGCCGTATGATTCGTTTCGAGATTCAACTAACTGGAAGGAAATTTTTAACAACTAAGTTAAGTAACCATGACCGCATCGAAACATATTTTAGTGGGGGGTACGGAATATGCAAACGAAAAGAAAAAATCAGAATAGAAGTTATCTTCATTTCGTTTTTTCTTTTTCTTTTTAGTAAAATCATTTTTCATCGTTAACATTTGTAATATTTATCAATTTAGAATATTTCGACATCAATTAACTAAAGGAGACCTTTTTTAAGAAAAGAAAAAAAAATTACTCGAAACTTTTGACTTCTTACTTTTATCTATAGAAATGAAAAACACAATAACTAAAAATCTGAATATGTGCTTCAAAGTTTACATAAAATAGATAAATGAAACAAATTTGGTTATTTTGAAACAGTTTGAGCTATAACTTAAAAGTTTTGAAGTAATAAATTAATGTAAAAAATGAAATTTTGTTTTTATTTGATAGTATATTTCCAAATAAATAACGCAGACAATTTAATACTTTTTATTAGTCTCCCCCCCCTTTTATTTAAAAAAAAAAAAGATAACCTTTGAAATTGAAAATATATTTTCATATCATTGATAAAAGGAAGTTTTATTTTCGTGAAATGGGTTAGAAAAGAAGTTATTCTCTTTTTAATCTATGATATCAAATTTTCTGCAGCAAATAAAACTTATGTTAAAACAAAAATAATTTTAAGCGCTTTTTACAATTCACATAAATTGAAAAAAGACAGTTTTAAAACCAAAGGAGTTCACTTTGCTGGCAAAATCAAAATTTCTCAATGGTTATTTTTTAAATCTCAACAGGCGATTCAGCTTCAGCTTTATTGTTTGATCAGCTTTATTGTTTGATTAGGTCAAAAATAAATACACTAAAACCTCTCTGGAGCGACCACTCTCTGTTCCACAGTAAAATGGACGTTAATGGAGGTTGGTCGTTCTTGGAGGTTAACTCGATGGACTTCAAAATGTTAGCGAAGATACACGATTTATCGCAAGCGATATTCATTTTACTCAGTTTCACTTTCTTTATGCCCCTTGTGTTGACGTCATGAAAACCAGATCGATGAATTAAATTTACTGTGATTAAAAATGACACATATTGATATAATTATGTGTAAAAACAAAGTGACCAATTATGATGAATAGAACTATTTTAAATAGATAAAAAATTATGTTTTTTATATAAGTTTGCATTTAGTTTTAGATCATGAAAATTAATTTACTTTAAAAGATGAGAGGGTTGTTTGCTAGAGACGCTTAGTTTTTTTCTAATTTAAACTTTTAACTGCAAAACTAAATCATTGATAGTATCGTCTTTAGTATACACTCAGACTGTAACATTAGGTTGTCAATCTTTCTCAGTAACATTAGGTTATCAATCTTTCTCTCAAAAACAGATCTCTAAATAAGAGGCACTCGGAAATATTTGAATATACTTCTTTGTTTTGTTAGTATTTTATATTTTTTCTTTTACTTTTTCCACTTCTAGTGCTGAGGTTTGCCCGGTCGCCAAGAAAGGTCTTGATGGTCTCTATTAAAGGTTTTCTTAAATATAATGCCCATGGAAAAAATTCCGTGCCTTCCAAAAGTGGTCGTAAATAGAGGTGGTCGCTACAAGAGGCCGTCTTTCCTGGAAGTAGATCTGTATAAATTTGTTATGTGAGCAATTCGTAACGACAAAATGCTGATTAAAAACCGATAAGTTCGTAGAGAATAAATTCAAACATATTTTGATGCACAATGAACATCTAATCTAATTAAAGATTTTCAATGAATAAGAAAATAACTAGAGTGTAAAACTAGAAAAAATTGCAAAATATTAGTCTCTGCATGATTTTTATGGTTGAGCTTACTCATAACCGAACTCAAGCTTATCGAATGCCACTAGCCTTGGAGTTGTAAATACTATAATAAAAAAGCATATAAAACTTGTTAATACGGCTAAATAATGCTGGTTTAACACAGTTTTAAACATATATCCAGGGCCCGACTTAGCCTTATTGGGCTCCGGGGCAAAAACTCCCTTGGGGGCCTCCCTCAGCAATTAAAAACCGAACTTTATGGAGGTATTTAAATTTTTCACCTCATTATACACATATAGCAAGAAAATTGACTAAAATCTTAAAAAAGCTATCAAGTCCCCCACCCCCTCCAATGGTCAGACGAAATATCGTTCTGTCAATTTTATTGACTTTCTGACAATTCTATGTCCATTGTGCCGCATGTAATTTTCGGATTGTAAAATTTGTCATCCAGCTGCGAAAAATTCATATCATATTAGGGCGGAAATTAGCTGAAACTTCGCAATTACGGTGGTTCAATTAAAAGCTTGTATTTTTGTAAACATATCGCATTTTGAGATATGTAAAAATACAGGCTGTTGATTGGCCAAATTTGTTTATCGTAATTGCGAAAATTTAGCAGAATTCCCTCCTAGAAAGCCACGGATTTACGAAATATAGACTGTGTTCATATGATAGATTAATGAAGAAGCTAACATAAAACTGACGGATTTTACACTGTGATATTTTGCTTAAAAAAAAAGTTCATTGAAGTAGGAAATGCAAAATAAGCTTTCTATTCGATTTGGGGGCACGGGGCAACCGCTCCTTGCCCCTGCCTTATTAAGGCTCTGCAGATATCTGCAATAACTTAAGTGAACACACGAACAACATGTGTATAATGCTACTTGGAAGTGTTAAATGTTTCGAACAAAAAAGTAAGTGTCTCGAAGCTGTGGAAAAGTAGTAAAAAAGATCCTGCACAAATTGAAAATAAACAAGTGCCTATTTTAAAAAATCGAAAAATTCCTCCTTCAACCTTTTCAACAATTCTACAGTAGTGACAAAAATTCCTAATATTTATGAAAAATCCACGGTTACTGAGATTCCGTATTACAAACATAAAACAAAATACTTNCAAAAATAAATACAGTGGAACCTCTCAGGAGCGACCACTCTCTGTTCCCCAGTAAAATGGGCGTTAATGGAGGTTGGTCGTTCTTTAGGTTAACCCAGTGGTCGGCAAACTTATTAGCCTAAGAGCCAAATATGAACCTTACAACAATTTTAAAAAAAATTGGGAGCCAATTCTGCTTGTTAAGTAAACTTTTATTACACTAAATAAGTAGCACACCAAATAAAAAAAATTGCATACTTAATAAATATTTATTAATGCGAACAATGTGCTTTCATCGGGGGTGTAGTTCTATTTATAGCAGCGCGATGCAGAGCATCGGAAGAAAACTTCCAACATTTGGACAAATAGAAGTTATTGAAAAATCGATTACAAATTTTGTACCGGAACCACAAACATACATAGCAGGTGTAATAAAATCGCATAAAAATACCTGTAAGATGTGCAGCTAGATTGAAAAATACAACAACTTTTTAATAAGACAGGACAACGGCAGACAAGACAAAACTGTTCACACTGCAACTGCTGGTCTGTGGATGCCAATTTGTACCCCCATTACTTTAGAAAAAGTATGCACGCGTATTCTCCTGGTACCTTTGTATCATACCGAAAACATACGAATACATATATTGTGTTTACGTTTACGAAAACTCATAAAATTAAACTCGATGTTCGTTACGTATTTTTACAACAATATAAAGTTTTATTTACCTATCTAGCTTCTAACTTAAACAAACAATTATACATGTTCTCGATTTATAGAAGACATTAAATTTATCAAAATAAGATGTAATTTTTTTCTTATCAAGTTTTTTTTTAAAATGAAAGTATTATTGCGCCTTCCCTTAATATTTGTGCCAGAGCCGCACTTAAGGAGCCAAAGAGCCACATGCGGCTCTGGAGCCGCACTTTGCCGACCGCTGGGTTAACCCAATTGACTTCAAAATGTTATCGAAGGTACATGATTTTTCGCTAGCGATATTAATTTTACTCAGGTTCACTTTCCTTATGCGGAAATGCCCCTTGTGTTGGAGTCATAAAAACCAGATAGATGAATAAAATGTAACCGTCATTTTTTTTTTTTAAATATAAGTTTGCATTTAGTTTTATGTCATAAAAATGAATTTACTTTTAAAAATGAGAGGTTTGTTTACTGGAGACGCTTAGTTTTTTCCTAACTTGACTTTTAACTGAATAACTAAATCATTGTGTAATCTACATTGTTAAAGCATACATTATTAATCGGCAAAATAATGCTGGTTTAATAGTTTTAAACATATATCTGCAATAACGTAAGTGAACACACGAGCAATATGTGTATAATGCTACGTGAAAGTGTTAAATGTTTCTAACAAAAAAGTAAGTGTCTCGAAGCTGTGGAAAAGTAGTAAAAAAGATCCTGCACACATTGAAAATAAACAAGTGCCTATTTAAAGAAATCGAAAAATTCCTCCTTCAACCTCTTTCAACAATTCTACAGTAGTGACAAAAATTCCTAATATTTATGAAAAATCCACGGTTACTGAGATTCCGTATTACAAACATAAAACAAAATACTTTTTGAACATACACAAAAAATTTAACGCGTTGCTGATTATATCACATACAAAAGCATTTAATCAAAATTTCAAGTAAAATTTAATTCTCCACACGATGAAGTTATTTTAATAAATTTAAATATAGAAAGAATGTTCATTCCAAAAATTCGTCATTGATTAAATAAGATTGCATAATTTGAAAAAAAGAAAAGGGTTTTGGTCAAGATGGATCGAAACAAAAAAGCATTATCAATCCTAAACTTATTGCTTAAATTGGATAAGCTAAACCGCATGTTAAAGACCTACCAGATGCATGAATCGAGTTGGAAATAATTTAATTCTATTCAAATCCATGCAAATCAGTGAGCCTAGAGTTACATCAAGATTCACCAACTGTTTCATGCAAGAGAAAAATTAAGGATCATTTTATTTAATATTCTGAAGCAAAGGTTAAATAAAAGCATCCTAGATTAAAATCGCCAAATCTTGCGATGATTTTTTATCTTTAACTTACGGAAATATATTTGCATTGGGGAAAATTGAATCAGGTAATTGATATGGAAGAATGCAAAAAAAATTTGTTTTTATGAAATCGAAACATGTACCGCCAATAAAGCAATTTAGATACTTAATTATTTTGTTTTCAAACAGAAAAATAAGGATAAAATTTAAAAAAAAACAACTTCAAATAGTCTAAAATAGATAAAAAAATTTTATGTTTCTTACTGAGATCTGAAACGAAAATCGCAAGGCACGCACTTTCAACGTTCGGTTGTGATAGAAGCTTATTTTATTGCGAAAGTGATGAATTTTTCGTTTTATGTCTGACAAAAATTATTTTATTTTAAAAGTTAATATATTATAATTAAAAACTGAATAGTTATTATATTGTTTTTCTTTTATTCTCTTTTTTTTGTCTCTTAGTTGTTGCTGAAAAGTAGTAAAAAGTTTTATTACTAAAAAATAAATTCTGCTTGCTTCACTTAGAAAATAAATTGTGACTTGTATTGGCAAAAAATCAGGAACAGTGCTCCATCTAGAACGTGCGCATTTTAGCTAGAAAAAGTCGGAAAGGGGTCAAAATTTCGGTTGACATTAAATTCTACTTTGTAGTGGTCGAGAATCAACTGAAACTTGTCCAGTAAAAAGTTCCATTTTAAGTTTGAGCAGTTAGTTGAAATAAGGTAAAATTTTGATTGGCCAAAAATTCTGTCTGTCGAGATCAAAAAACGATTACATCTATCCAAAGAAAATTCGAGTACTCCAGTTAGTCAGAAGGTGGTTAAAATTTTGATCGGCGAGATATTATAATTTTCGGGAAAATAGCAATAAATTACGCATGTAGCGAACAAGAAAAAATAAAAACTTACATCGTCATCAAGTACGGAGATTCAATTAAGATTTAAGTGCTTTAGCAAGTCAAGAACAGAATACGTAGAAAAAAAAAAGAAAAAGCACCTATTAAGCATTGAAAAAAATATTCTTAAGCAAATTAACGAAAAAAATAAATAAAAATTAGGATATGCACACTTTAAAAAAAAACATCTCCCTATTGTTGAAAGTGTTCCTTTTATATCAACATAAAATAGTGGTTAGCGAAATAAAAAATTTCAAGATTTTACACAATCATGATAGGAGTTTTTGGCAAATAACTCCATCCCAGATTTTATTAGTCACCATACAGACCTTTAACGCACAATTTGAAACATATTCAATATAGCTTTGCCCATTCTATTTTTTTCACTCAATAATTATTTTATTCAATTATGTAAAAAAAATAATTTAACTCAAAATTATAATAATCTGAACTTGATAAAGTTATCGGGTGTGTGTATTCGTGAGATTTAAATAAAAATTATTTATGAATGTATTCTTAACGAAAACTTTTTAGATCATTCTTAAATGATACATGCGTGTACAGAAGTAAGCAAATAAATTCATATCACTAACATAAATAAGTGAATGTCCTCCGCTTTACCAAAGAAGAAATTAAAAAGAAAGAAAAATGACATTTTCTTGATTTGGGAGAAAAATTCAGCAATGTTTAGTTGGACTAAGCGATCAAAACATAGCGGAATTAAAAGTATGAGTAAAATACTCCTTCCCCTTGAATCTAGCCCAGTGCAAGAGCATACAGACGCACGAGTGCCATATACGAGGGTTGCTATTTATATTTCTGGCCTAATAATGAAAAAACAAATATGTAGGATCGAAATTGGTTTTATTGTTTTTCAAAATATTCTCCATGATGATCAATACACTTTTGCATGCGTTTGAACCAATTTTCAAAGCACTTTTTCCAGTCCGATTGAGGTAACTCCAAAACATGCGTTTTGAATGCATCAACCGCTTCTTCGGGGGGCCGAAAATCGTTGTCCGCGTAATTTATTTTTGATGTGTGGGAATAAGAAGAAGCATTGGGTG
>NC_092206.1:17499852-17549858 GCF_043381705.1 Parasteatoda tepidariorum
CAGGGATGGGGAAACTACGGCCCGCGGGCCAACTGTGGCCCGCCGGAAGATTTTATCCGGCCCGCGGACAGAATTTTAACTAGCCGATCAGTGGCGAATATATCTACTTTGTTTAAAACTATTTTTGTTGATTTCTTTTTTAACAAAGTACTGATGACCTTTTCACTTTCTCTATTTTTGTTCTACAAAACATAAATTAATTAAAATAGTTAGCACAAACAGCTTTAACTGGTAAAATGTTGAAAGCAAAAGTTCTTTATAGAATAGCTGTAGATTAGCTCCAACTAGTATTTGTCTTTCTCGAGGAGCAGACATATGGAATCTAATATAGGTGAATTGTACTTCACATGAGGCTGACTACGCGTTTTAAGTTCCAACGAACGGATTTTTCTGCCGGCTCTAGTTCTAACATAATTTACTGCGTATGGAAAGGTTGCACACATACAACGTTATTGTAAATAGTGGTGAAATTATTAAATGTATAAAATGGCTACTGCCTTTTTGAGTTATTTGTAAACTTTTTTTATCCCAAAATGGCAACTAAAAAACGCAAAGTTGATGTAGAGTGACATGCACTCAATGATGAATTGACTTTATTTTATTTCAGAAGTTTTTACTCGGCCCACCAAACTTTTTTTTCTAGATTTTTGGCCCACGACCCAAAAAGTTTGCCCATCCCTGGTTTAGTTGGACCAAAAGATCAAAACATAGCAGAATTAAAAGTATGAGTAAAATACTCCTTCCCCTTGAATCTAGCCCAGTGCAAGAGCATACAGACCCACGAGTGCCAGATAGAATGACCTATTCGAACAAATAAGACGGCAGCACATCGTCACGGATTGTGTTTGAATGAACTGTGAAAACGTTGAACGGATCATTGAGAAAAATTATGCTTTTTCTGTAATTCATGGCCATAATCGACAAGGCAAAGAAAATTAATCCCTTTTTACTAAGATCTAATGGAAAAAGCACTTTTAATTGTTTTTAAAAAACAAAAATAAGCACTTTTTAAAAACGCTACTCATCGTTAATCAGTCGTTTTTTCTGTAATAAGTTTCCTGCCTTTTCACACACGAAAATAAGTTAATCAAAACGTTTTGTTATGAGAAAAAACAAAAGATATTTCTTAATTGTTTGACTTTATTCTCTTGATTATAAAACAGACAATAAATAACCACAGTTCAAATATTTACATACAAAAAATACAGAATAACATTGTGGCAATTTCTTAATGAATGAATAAATTCTAATACAATGATGACTTTGGAATGCATAGATACCATTTAAACAACTGGATAGCATTCTAGTTATGAACAACAATCAAACATTAAATTAATAAATTTTATAATTACTATTAAATACTGCAAAGACAGAAGTCACATTTAACTGCATGAATACAAATTATTTCATAAAAAAAAGAGGCAAAACTACGTTTGAGGATTTACAATATAATTACTGAAACTACCAAGCACATCTTTATAATGAATTATACTAATATCACGCATACTAACATAATAATAAATAACAAGACTAGAATTGTTCTGTAGCTAAGTTAAAGAACAATAATGAAAATTTATAATGAATGGCAGAGTAAATTTTGAAATTATTTAAGATACAATTTCCTAAACACAATGTTTCATGAAATAAACAAATTAAACCTTGAATAAATGTTTTTCTAGAGTATAACAAGCTTTCCCTGACTTAAAAACGTTCCAATGATCATCTAACATCAATTTTGTAATTTTAGAATCAACACAACCTTTGCAAAACTTCAGATCATCTGAAAAACGCCAAATGGCAGAATCTATGAGTATAAATCGGAACACTAATTACAATTCTAGTTAATTAATTTGAAAATTGTTCTTATGTTTAATCTCTCTTCATTCGCTGACTCGTCATCCTGTATATCAGCGAATCACGACCAGGATCCATGTTCCAAAGAGCCACACTGATTCCGAGGATCGAGAGAGTTAGAAGCAGGCCAATAAAAAGGAACATGATGAAAACCACAGGATACATTTCATCAGCTGCCTCGGCTCTGTTGTATTGGTTTACAACTGGAGGTTTCTAGCAATAAACGGGGAAGAAAAAGTTAGAATTCTATTCTGGTTTTTCATTACATGTTTCAAGAATACAACTACTATATATTAACTAATTTTATCAACTTTTTTACTGTGTTATTTAGTTTTAAATTGTGACATTCTACATGAGTAATAGTAGGACTAATGAGACAATTTACCTTTATTTTTTCTCTGATGATTGCAGTTAAAAAATTGTTTTACGTGATGATATATACATAGCTTGCGGATAATATTGGCATATCCAAATAATCGCTAAACAATCGATCACGAGCTGCTAGTAGCTCTCAGAAGTAGATCGTAACAACAGTCCAGTAGACAAACCTAGATTTCTCTACTGAGCAAATAAATCTAACATTTTTTTTATTTAAAAATGATAGTTCTTTTGGTTGGTAGCCCACAGTAGAATTTAAAAATGGTATGGTAGCTCAGAAGCGACTACTTTATACAATAATAGAGTTAAAATTTATCGCAACTCTTCTAAGATGTTGAATTAAGTTTAAATTGTAACATTTATAAATATTGAATCTATAGCAAAAGTACGGGAAGGAGGAGTTTGCACATTAAACTTCGATTAAACTTGAATTCAAGATTGGTTTTCAACATAAACATTTGTGGCTTTTAAAATGGTTTATCGAAACATTTGTATTTTTAACAAATATTGCAGCAAGAAAGGTAATAAGTCTTGTAGCTTGAAAATAATTTAATTGTTTCACACAAATAATATATATATTTTTTTAATCTTTAATAGTGGATTTAATGCAAAGATAAACACTGAGGTTTAAGCTCATCGAAATGTATCTAAATCACGCGCTTCGTTGACAGAGTGAGGTTAAATGAAATTTGTTTTATTGAGCGGCATTTAATTCTTTAATTGGGAGGTATCTAAAAATAAACGAATAGGGAATGATTAACTTACACTCTCATTTTACCCCAGAGTTTTGACATTAGTTGTGTAAGATACATTATAATGTATTGTTCGAGAAATTTGCCTAATAGACATATTTTTTACACCAGCTAAGTGAACCACTTTTTTTTGTGAGTGGATCAGTTAGTGCAGATTTCAAGCCTGTTCTTTTTAATCTTGCTGAAATTAATTCGTTTTCTTGCACACACACAGCACCGACAGATCCACCAATTAATTCAGCAATATTTCTTTAAGATATCTTTTAGCCAAGAAAAAACAATATTTGTCTCATCTCTTTTTGACTAAGATTAGTATTTCTCGACATTTTAACTCAATGGTCAATTTTTGTTGGTGGAACAGCCGAATGTTTGATTCTTGCTGTCAACTTTCACTCCAGAATCTTGTGACGTAAGAAAAATTTGCATATAACTATTACTGAGTGCTTTTCTTCTTAGTGTATTTATATTCTCTTTACAATAAAACGGCGTGAGAAAATTTGAATAATTAAAATTTTTCTCTTTAAAAATAAAAAAAATTTTTTCGGAAAAATAATAATTGTAATTTAGTTAAATAATTAATAAAGCAGTTTTTTAAGTAAACAAAAAAAAAAAGTTATTTTTCGTAGATTTTAACTGAAATTTCAGCAATTCATATGCGTATTTATAATTTCTTTACACACTGTATGACTTAGTAAATGATGTTCCGCGGTCAATGATATTTTAATTTTTGATTGATTAATTGCATTGATAAATTTCTGCTTTTAAGTTTTTTTTGTTCAAAATATAATTCTATTTTTTTTATTAAAAATTTCTACGTACAGAGGAAACTATGTTAATGATATTCAAGTTGAAAAATTTTGGGGAATGAAAATTTAATTTGAAAATTCATTTGAGTTCAAAATTTGAATTCTATATTTCTCCACTATTAAACCAGCTACGATTTTAAATAACTAATGTGAACGCTGTCGAGATCGTGTTGTGGTCAACAGATGTTACTTTGAGGGTATTTTGTTTCTATAATCAGTTTTATGTCTCCATTCACAAAACTTAAGCATTCGGTATCATATGATTGCTTAATTTTTTAAAAAACAATGCGAAACTTTTAACATTGTTTCAGCAATCATTAAACTTTAAATTACTAATCAAACTTTTTTTCTTTTAAGAATTCCGTCAAAAATTCGAATGTTCATTAATTTGGATTATACCTAATTCGATAATTATTCCGAAATAATCAGAGTTTTACTCTGAAAAAAAAAAAAATCTAAAAACTTGCGTTTACACACTCCCGAAGCAATTCCAAATAGATCCATGAAAGACAAAGCCACAAAATAGAGAGACCATTCAGTATTTTCTTTAAAGCAAAGTATAAAACAATAAAAGGAAATGTATCAAAAGGACAGTCTCTGTCACTTCGAGTTGGTGAACTCCCAAGAGCCTGTCTATTTGGGGAGCGCTTGTGTTCCTTAAACATAACTGCGGACAACCTGAGAGACCAGGATGTTTTTATAAAATATTTGGATTATAAAAATCCACTAAAGCCGTGTAAGGAGAAAAATGGTACAAACACAAAGAGAATAATTCTTTGACAGTCGTTTTATTTGAAGAAAAGTGTACTTGAACGACACTTGAAATTGTTTTCTTACTTGAGGTAAAGGTTGTGTTTAGTATTCAAAATTTAACTTGTAGACTTAACCCAATAAATAAACCATCCCTTTGAAAAAAAAAACTTTATAGCATTATTACTACTATTATCTCCTCATGCTACAACAGTGTACTGTAAACTTATATGAGTAAAAATATTTAGAAAATATTCATAAAATTTTTAGTTATGTTGCCAAGAATTTTTCGAGATGTCTAAAATAGATTTTTGGTTCATTGAATTTGGAGAAGCAGTTTCGGAACAATGGCTTTCTTATTTTGGAAAAATGTTTCAAACAATAATTGCATTCGTATATTTAAAACAAGAAGCTAATTATTTTTATTGAATTATAATTTTATGCTGCACAATTAATATTTTTTTGATGAAACAAATTACAATTTCTCCTTTTAGTAACACAATTTGTTGATTTTTTTTTCCAAATTAGAAGAGAATGAGAGTTTTGATCACTTTTTAGTGTAGTTATGATCAATTGGAACAGGTTCGGTACGGTTTTAAACAAAAATGAAAGCGTTGTAGCAGTTTTATTAATGTAATTAAAATTATTAAAGACGAAACAGGTAAGTTCATGTGATAATAAAATGAGCCGACACAGTTTAAAAATACGCTTTTATTATCACAAATAAATAATTTTGGTTAGTATGTTTAAAGGTTTTGGTGCAAGAGCCAGATGTGGCTATGTCGCACCTACGAATTTCGGGATTATTGGCAATTTTAAATTTTGCATTGATAAAAATGGTGTTATTTCTGAAAACCATAATAAATATGCATCCATCATCAATATGTACACTAATAACATTCGTATCTATGTGTATTATATACATAAATTTTTTTCATGACTTTTGCAGTACGAAGAATTACTTTTTTCATAAAGTAGTGTGGCCATTTAAAAGATATTAGCATTTTAAAGATATATTTAGCTGAGAAAATTAAGGAATAAATGTAATGATCGCCTCACCATGCCACACATAATCATCAACAAGGCCATGATACCTTATCAATTGAAAGTAAATGCAGTTAGATACTTAAAAAAATGATTTGCCTCCAATGGCATTGGTACAGACTAATATAGACCACAGTATGCAATAAATATTCAACAGTAAACATTCCAATAAATAAAACAATGGTCATAAATCTGAGTACATGACCCAATGTTTTTCCAAAATGAACGCGTTACAAAAAGCGAATAAGTTTGCTTGAAAAATTAATTTTCATAGAGAAATATTATTAAAACATTTATAGATAAAGTATGCAACAGAGCTGCAAAAAAAAGTAATTATTTACAATCGGAATGTTATTACTTGTAATAGGGACTTGTAATCAAGTAATAGATTCTTTTATTGATTTGATTATTTGTACTCGTGTATATAAGTAGACATAATGAACGAAATTACAAACGGACAATTGTAAACAATTGTCCTCTATCAAAGCAAAGTTTAAAAAAATCGATAAGATACATATAATTTAGTATTTTAGGACGATTTAAATCAGGGTGAGTAGCCAAATCCTTCAACAAAAAATAAGCTTAAAAATATTTTTAAGCACTATATACATTAACAAAATGCTAACTAATTTTCAAAGGCTGTACGTGATCATGATAAAACAACTGGTTTCTGACAAATAACTATTTTCTTGATTATATTAGCCACCATAAAAAGATCGATTTTTCGGTTCGATTTCAGAGGGTGGAAAATGAAGCCTGAAATGGAGAACATCTTGCAAGATGCAGCAGAGTTGCACACGAGAGTGCAAGAATCTCACCGATCCCAGCCCAGTAGACACACATGCTGATTGGCGCTTTCATATGCTATGGATCTATGGTGCGCCGAAATAGCCAGTGGTTGAATGAATTCTGAAAACGTTGAATAGAACAATGGAAAAAGCACGCTTTTGGATACTACGTGACGAAAATCGACATGGTAAAGAAAATAAAAATTCATTTTCGAATAGCCAGTGGTTGAATGAATTCTGAAAACGTTGAATAGAACAATGGCAAAAGCACGCTTTTGGATACTACGTGGCGAAAATCGACATGGTAAAGAAAGAAAAAATTCATTTTCGAATAGCCAGTGGTTGAATGAATTCTGAAAACGTTGAATAGAACAATGGCAAAAGCACGCTTTTGGATACTACGTGACGAAAATCGACATGGTAAAGAAAAAAAAAATCTTTTTCGAATAGCCAGTGGTTGAATGAATTCTGAAAACGTTGAATAGAACAATGGAAAAAGCACGCTTTTGGATAATACGTGACGAAAATCGACATGGTAAAGAAAATAAATCTCATTTTCGAAAAGGGAAAATTAAGCACTTTTTAAAAATACTCAATGAAAAAAAGCACCTTTAAAGGCTTTTAAAAAACGAAAATAAGCACCTTTAAGCACTTTTCAAAAACGCTACGCACCAAGTAAATCTGCGATATANTACTTTATTATTTTATTTTATTAATTATTAGATTTTTTATATCGTAAACATTTTCCTTTTTTTTATCGAAAAAGATCACTTAAGCAACAAAAAATTGAAATCTAAACTACTAACAGTGAGCAGTTTAAAAATTCACGTTTTCCGCCATTTTATGAATTTCTCAAGTTGCAATAACATTGCATTTAAATTAGGGAGGGATGTAACGAGTATTTGGCCCTTCTGTGAAAAATTCAGTTGGTTGAATGATCAGTCAAATATTTGGCAAAATATTTTTTAGAAATGCATTTTTCTAAGTTTTTTTTATTTTTGAATTTTATAAAAAGATCGATTTTTCGGTTCGATTTCAGAGGGTGGAAAATGAAGCCTGAAATGGAGAATATCTTGCAAGATGCAGCAGAGTTGCACACGAGAGTGAAAGAATCTCACCGATCCCAGCTCAGTAGATGCACATGCTGATTGGAGCTTTCATATGCTATGGACCTAAGGTGCGCCGAAATAGCCAGTGGTTGAATGAATTCTGAAAACGTTGAATAGAACAATGGCAAAAGCACGCTTTTGGATACTACGTGGCGAAAATCGACATGGTAAAGAAAAAAAAATTCTTTTTCGAATAGCCAGTGGTTGAATGAATTCTGAAAACGTTGAATAGAAATATGGCAAAAGCACGCTTTTGGATACTACGTGGCGAAAATCGACATGGTAAAGAAAAAAAAATTCTTTTTCGAATAGCCAGTGGTTGAATGAATTCTGAAAACGTTGAATAGAACAATGGCAAAAGCACGCTTTTGGATACTACGTGGCGAAAATCGACATGGTAAAGAAAAAAAAATTCATTTTCGAATAGCCAGTAGTTGAATGAATTCTGAAAACGTTGGAAAAAGAACAATGGAAAAAGCACGCTTTTGGATAATACGTGACGAAAATCGACATGGTAAAGAAAAAAAATTCATTTTCGAAAAGGGAAAATTAAGCACTTTTTAAAAATACTCAATGAAAAAAGCACCTTTAAAGGCTCTTAAAAAACGAAAATAAGCACCTTTAAGCACTTTTCAAAAACGCTACGCACCATGTAAATCTGCGATATACGTTCATCCATTTACCGCAGTCCACCATTTCATCACGTGGTCAGAGAAATAAGTGTGATGCGCGGCTAAAAACGAAATCTAATATCGAATCATAGTCCACTTTCCCCGTCGATAACCCAAAAAGTGGTGTTTCACAGTCCATTATGAAAATGGAACGACATACAAAACCCCAGCCGGGGAATCGACATCATCTATGACGTCCGAGGCATCACCTTCAGTGACATTCCCAGATTTCCCGGGAGACTCGTTCGCTCCCGAAAATCTCTTTCTCCGGCTCTCGGGAATCGGCGACCACATCAACAGCGATCACCGTCTGTAAAAGCATCTTTTCCGCAACACCTATGATTTCCTTCGCGGACATCCATCACTCTCTCCCCTCCCCCAGCAAATAGCTTTTACGAGGGAATATCCCCTACTACCACCCCCAAAAAGGAAGACAGTGATAGATAACTAGGCGACCAAGTGAAGTGGCAGCTTTCCATCCCGCTCGTAATGACTCGCCAAAAATCACGCCAATCAAATTACGTGGTCGCACCCGTCTACCGGAAGCGAACCACTCTCCGGAGAAGGTCATCAATTTGTAATGGGGCTTTTGAGGGGTGTAGACTTCCCTATGCGAAAAGCGATGAAGTTGATTACGTGAGTAAGAGATTAATTTGAGTAAAAACGTTAAGTTTTACAACAATAATTGAAGAAAACAAACCAAGATTATTTTTTATTCAATTCACTGTTACACGGCAATTTTTTTGATTATTTTCTAGTTTAAATTTTGTCCGATTATAAAAAAAAAATGGAACAAATCCACCACTTAGCGATTTCGAATATATTACTTTCAATGCTGTCAACATTGAATGTAATATATTGTCAACATTCAGGATTCTCAACGATGGCTAAGGGGATAGAGCGTTCGCCTTCCAATGCTTCGAACCGGGTTCGAATCCCAGTCGATACGAATTCCGCATCCGGCTTGCACCGATCACAGTGCTGACGTGAAATATCCTCAGTGGTAGACGGATCATGGGTTAAAGTCCCCTTGCCGTCAGACTTACCGTGGGAGGTACTCGAGGATGTAACGGAAATGCGGGTTAGCTCCCTCAAAAAGTCCTCCACGAAGGCAAATTTCTCCCAATACTCGATCCAGGAGCTTCCTTGTCTTCTGGATTGGGTTCAAAATTACAAGACTACGGAGTTGAACATTAGTAGTCGTAAACCCATAAAATTGGGTATGCTGTTACGACGGTTATATGATAAAATAAAACATTCAATGCTGTCAACTTTGAATGTGCATATTAGAAAAAAATCCAGTAGATTGTACGAAATATAAATTTTAAGATAATTTTCGCTAAGTGTACCGAATATTTTACACACAGGGAATTTTAGTCATTAAATTAGAAAAACTGCAATATTTTCCAGTTATGATTAACATTAAATGAACTAGAAATGTTTTGTATTATGTTTACTCATAATTTTGAACAGTAATAGGCATTTAATTCATCAAAGATAGTTAAAAGATTATTTTAATTATTTAAAAAAGGAGTTCGGAATAAGAATAAACCTAACATTTTAGAACAAAAAAAAGTTTTAAACCGATTTTTATAAATGAGGCTCGCTTTGTTATGTATATATTAGAAACACTTATTTAAATATTCAAGCAAGCAATAATCTACGTAAAAATTCTATTTCAATAAGGAATTTTTTTAGGAAACATACTAAATTTTCTAAAATATACAGAAACCAGGAGACTTTTTAAGAAAATAATTTTAAAAATTACTAAAAATATTCAATAAAAATAAACAAAATTTTTGGAGCAATTTAAAATTAATTACAAAATTATTTCTTGAGAAAAATTTGTTTAAAACTGCGTAAGATATGAGTAATGGGTGTGTTTTTTCTTAATTATGTAGCGAATCGCATTTAACAACTAATAAAGGCCGATTTGAATATCTTAAAAATTAAAAAAAATTCGAAGTAGTTTTTGTGCTTCTTAAAAGTAAGCTCGAAATGATAAGGGTTTTTCACAAATTCCATTTTGTACTATGACACAAGATTTATTAAAAATGACGCCGGCATCGTTGGGGATCATCCCCCATAAAAGTATCTTTTCTTTCTAATGCTTTATTTCCTTATGCAATCATATTTCGGTGCATGAACGTTTATTGTATTATCATTTGTTATTTAATTTTGTCTAATAATACAAAATAATATTTGTAGAAAACCCCGTATAATTTTGAGTTTCTTTTGAAATATATATATCAAACTTATATTTAACACATATCAAATCTAGTTAAATTACTTCTCACAAATCTGAAATTATAGTGACGTTAATGTTAACACAATTTGTATTAAACCTCACGTTTTAAAGTTCCAAAATACTTAATATCGAAAAAGAAAAAAAAAATTATGATAGGAATAAATGAATTTGGCAGGGGGAAGATAAATGAAAGAAAATCTAGTTTTCTAGGAGCATTAAGTTTCTAATTAAAAATCAGTAATTTAGTTTTTAGTCTATATACCGTATTTACATATTTTTCAAAAGCAACAATACATCTGTGGCGTAACTACCACTACAAAAGTTTAACATCATTCACTAGAATATAAAGCATGCTAACTTGATTCTATCACGAGGTACCTTTTGATAGATGACGGTTGGTATTGTCGATTAACTCCGCCCCCCACATTGGACAGCGCGAGGAGGTGGATAATGTCGCAGTTACAAGTAGTAAGTCAAACCTCATGATAGATGACGGTTGGCATGGTCGATAACTCCGCCCCCCACATTGGTGACCCGGACGTGATTTGCTCACGCAAGTAACGCCCACTTCGCAATCTCTTAACGGTTACGCCTACTTCGATGGATAGTCCACATTGAACAGTTGACTTGCTATTTGTGAATGCATTATTCATCTCCTGCGCTGTTGCTTCTCAGTCTCGTCTCGAACATTCACACATCGCCTACACTCTCAACACCTGCATACTCTCGACTGCTAATGGCAACACAGGAGCGACTTCGACTGTGATGTTAATACACCTCTCACATTCAGCACTCAAAAAATCCGGTGACTCTCTCCCGGTCATTCACAAGTACATCAACTAGTGAGATCTGTTCATCGAATTATATCCCAGATAAAATTCTGGTGGGGGAGTATTGTGGCGTAACTACCACTACAAAAGTTTAACATCATTCACTAGTATATAAAGCATGCTAACTTGATTCTATCAAGAAGTACCTTTTGATAGATGACGGTTGGCATGGTCGATAACTCCGCCCCCCACACATCCAACGCATTTACATGACCTAAATGTTGCCTATTTAGGTAAAGAAATACTCTTCGATTTTGCGGAAAATAAACACAAATAAAATACTCGTAACATATAGTTAAGTACCTTGAATGGTTTATAATAACTATTTTCTAAAAATGTAGAACTGAACAAAATCTTTTAATTGTATTTGCGATAACTTTATTTTTCTGGGGGGAGGGGAGAGAGAGTGTTCCATCAGCTATTGTTTAAAGTAGTTAAAACGAATTCTCAATATCTTTGTTCTTTCGTTTATCTATTTGTGATATCAAATAATAATTGTTTTAGATGCCGATAATTTACTTGCTTACAACACTTCAATGAAATAATTTAAACATTTAAGATAGGCTCGAAGTAAATTCAAAAGAAAAGTAGCACTGACAAAACGTCTAAAATCAAATTGCAGTTCTTTTTAATTTTTAAAATTCGTTCAACGCCTTTAGAATTTGATGATTAGATTTACAAATACAGTCAAAAGTATTTCTTTGTTTTCATTTTTTTATATGCTTTCTCTTTCAGCAAACAGCAATTTTTGTTGATAAATTACTTGTATGCGTACATATTATTAAATTTTCTTCTGGAAATCTCTCTTTCATTCGAAAATAATTCGTACAGATGAGGTCCCATTCTAAACCGTTTATTGTCATATTTCTCCAAATTCTCTTATTAAATGAGTAATAATCTTCTAAATTAGCGTTATCAAATTTGATAAATGTTCCGTCGTTCTTTGTTTATGCGCTTCGTCCTCACCCTCCACCACTCGGAAAAGCATTTCAGCGCTCATTTTTGTTTGCTTCAAGAACTCATAATTTGATTGAGCAAAATTCAATTGCTTCCTTTTTAAACTAAACTAAACAGAGATTTTGTAAAATGGTTTATTAAATAAAAAGGAGCATATTTTTTTCCCTTTTTTTTTGCGCTTTTCCCCATCCTCCATTGTCATTGACAGAAAGTCGCTTATTTCATTAGGTTTTTGCATTTCTGATTTTTCCTGGTTTTTATTTAATAAGAGATTTGATCTTTTACCCCCTCGCTGATGAGGTACCGAGTTTGGAATAGGCCTGTTTTCTCCTATTTGGTCGGGCTTCTTTGTTACTGCGAAAAAGTAGTTTTTAACTCGTTGTTTTTAGAATGTTCTCTTTCCCACTCCATAACCCAATCAACTTCGAACTTTTTTTTTCTTCCCTTATCCATTTTTTCTGCTCCAACGTTTTGGAAGTTTGTAGCCGTTCTTTATTGTTTTTCAAAGCTTTCTTATAATATTGAATAATTCGTATTTTAAACAATTTTAAGTTTTTCTTGTATTTAATTCGAAAGGATATTTTTCACGTCTTTCGTAACGGAAATATTTGGCGTATGTAGTTGTTTTTATGATAAAAATAAACAAATGCGTTGTGTATTTTCGAATGAAACTTCTTATAAAAACATAAATATTCTGTATTAGTACTTTTTATTTTAGACTTGTTGATAATACTCATAACGATATAGCTGTAACTCCAGACACTGAAAGTTATTTCCCATTTTATATTGTTTTAAAGTTTCTGAGTAAATATTATTGTATGATTTCACCAAACAAAAAATTATAACTGATATATTTTTAATCTTAATTTTTACTTATTTATTTTAAAAAAAATAATATATTAAAAATATTATTAATTAAACCATAATATTAATAATGATTTATAATTATTTAATCAGATCTAACCAATTAGATCGATTCAATATTGCGTATTATCTGATAAAATTGCAAGTATAACTAGACAGCATAAATGAATGTTAGATATCTAAGTAAAAGTCTCCTGTAGGATTAATAAAACTTAAGAGAAAAAAATTAGTCTCAAAATTTCAATTTTGACAAATATGTAGATTAAAAATTATTCGGAGATTTCTATACCTCAATAATACTTTTATTGCATTTACTTAGCTAGATTTTATTAATAACTGATATCTAAAACATTGCAGTAAGTACAAATGTAATAAAATTATTTGATTTCCTTTAATTTAGATTCCATATTTTACTTCTGTAAGGGCTGTATGTGCCCTAGAAAACAATGATAAATAATAATGTAAATAGTTGTGTGTATGGTCACCGGATTTCTTTAATTAACAATACTTATTATTAGTTAACAAAATAATTATTTTTCATAATAGTTATTTCCAATATCTTTTCTTTTTTACAGACAAAAGATAAAGTTATTTTTGAAAAACAATGTTTTAATTATGATTCTCAATAGATAACCTGAATGGACTTGGTTCTTATAGAAAAATTAACATCAGTTTGGAACACTTATATAGTGTTAGGTAATGCATATACCTTACATCTCAAAAGGATATCAGTTAAATATAAATGATGATATTATAATCATATTTAAATTTTTGATAAGGTTTTGTATTGTTATGTATAACTAAAATAACAAGCGAAGTAATTGCATTAATTTTAAAATAAGTATCACATAAAAATACCGAAATATTAAATTTAGAACTATCAAGAAACAATAGTATAATAAGATTAAAAATACATTTTTTCAGTTTATAATGTTTAAAATTTGTTGATTGAATAATTATATTTTAAATAAAAGCATTGTACAGTTAAAATAATCTCAACGATATTATTGCATTAATTTTACTATAAATATCAAATTAAAAAAACAAAACAGAAATTGTAATATTTGAACTGTCAAAAAAACACTAATAATGTTTAATATTTGTTGCTTCACTATTCATATTAAATGTTTAAAGTTATGAATATAGTATGCTAGAAATTTTTTTTTAAAAATATTCAGGCTTACAATGATTTTTTCCCCTTTTGTATAACTGTAAATATTTTTGAAGAAAATTATTGTTTTGAAAAATGCAGCATAAATTAAAAAGTAGTTTAAGTTTCAACTTAACTAAAGTACTTTAAGGAAGGTGAAAATTTTTTTTTCTTTTGTATAACTTTGATGCCTTAAAAATTAAATTCTCTATTTTCAATGAAATATCATTAAAAACAGTTAATTTTCTAAGAAAGAAAATTAAAATTGTTTTCCCACTGAAACAATAGGTAAAACTATATTAAATTTCTTCAAAAATGTGAAGGAAAAAAAATGTAGATTGGTTGATAAATTTTTTTTCATTTAAATTCATTAAAATAAATTCTCAACATGAACCATGCAAAAAGAAAAATATTACAGCAAAAAAGGTTATAATTAAAATATTAACTTAAGCATCTGAAATTACAAAATATTAAATCCTTGAAAATAGGCGGAAAATATTCAAATTAATTACATTGCATTAAATTGTTAAAAATATTTAAAAAAGAAAACATAATTGTTATAAACAAGGATGCCCACTCAATAATAATAATTATAAAAAAACCAACCAAGGAATTTTTAACGACTTTCAAGGATCTAAAATCAAATTTTTCAAGGCCCTACCCAGTACAGTTAGTATGCTATAATACATGTCAAACAGATTTTATAATTACATTAAACCAAAAATTGTATATTTTTAAAGCATAATGCTTTATTGACAAAGAAAAAGCACAGATTAAATTTATCAATTTCTTATTGCTTAAGAGTTGTAACATTTCTTAATATGGGTAATTCACAGCTAAATGATTTGACATTGCTGGTTTAAATCAGTACGAAGAATATCAAAAAATTTCCCATCGACATTGGCATACTAGCCAACTTTCAAATATTGGCACCAGTGAAAGTTTTTAAGAAAAATTTAATGAAGCATATTAGAATTCAAAATTTATCAAGTACCATAAGAACCCTACAAACTCTAAAAATTTTGAATGCCATTTTATTGTGAATAATGTATAGTTGAATGAATGTATAGTTTTTAAAATTTTATGCAATTACAAAACATATCGTTGATGGAAGGCTAAATAGATATTCCTAGTTGGCTTTTGAAGCTTGCTAATAGCTATCATATGCATTTTATTTATTTTTTAAGAAAAATTAAAACTAAAACCGAAAATAAATTTAAATTAATGCAAAAGTTATATCAAATGTTACAATGATTATATTTTTTATGAAGCAAGGGTACAAAAAACTTGTTATAATGCAATAAACTAAATGAAACAGAAACAATTTCTGCTAATTTTTAAAATTTAATTCTAACATTAATATATTAAAAAGTAATACATTTTAGCAAGTAAAATGCATGGCTTGTTAGAAATGTAATCACTGATCAGAAATACTTTATTTTAAAAAAAGTATGTAAAGTAAACTTTCGATAGTCTATCATTATTATGCGTATAAGAAAAAAGTGATGAAAATTATAAATGCTTAATTTAGAATAAGAATATAAAATATGGCTGACATTAAAAAGAAAGAAAAGGACAAACCACATTTATTTTGAAATTATCCCTCAAGCAACAATGGAATGATTATTTTTTGAAATTTTCCTTTAAAAAAAGTTTTAATTCATAGTAGAACATGGAAAATAAACATGAAACCACATATGGAAAGTGGCAAATAGAGAAAAAGTTTTGTGCAAGTTACAGATACAAACTATATCAAAACTTTAATAAACTTTTTTATTGCTATTTTACAAAATATTTAAAAATTACAAATTTTGATATTACATCTACAATATATATATATGGGGCAATCCATACAAAATTTACACCTATGATACAAAAATGATAAAAAATTTTTTTTATTGTTCTTTATTGAAAATAAATCGACACGTATTTTTGCGTTTTTGTTTAAATTGCATATTTTTGACTATACGAATTTTTAAAAATTTCGCTTTTTTGAGCACGCGACTTTGCAAGTTATTTTTTAACGTATTGCCATCCAACAACAAAAATATTTAAATACTCTTTCTTGAAGTGATTTTTCTCAAACTTTAAGAAAATCAGCATTAAAATATAAAACTTTTTGCTTTTGACATAAAAAAATTCATTTTTTGAAAAAAAAAAAAAAACTTTTTTTTGCAATTTGGACATCTTTGATTTTTTTTATATTTCGACAGTGTGAAGTATAATCAATAATGATATTAATTCCAAATTTTTGGAATGGTAAGACACTTTGTTGGAAAGATATAAACAAAACAGCGACAAAAAAGCGAAATTTTCAAAAATTCGTATAGTCAAAAATATGCAATTTAAACAAAAACGCAAAAATATGTGTCGATTTATTTTCAATAAAGAACAATAAAAAAAATTAATTATATCATTTTTGTATCATAGGTGTAAATTTTGTATGGATTGCCCCATATATAAACTAGGAAATTTGTTAATGGAGGGATGCTACCAAATTTTTATTTATTTAAATTTTTTTATTATGTTGCCCTTTACAGTATGGAATTGCCCAAATATTGTTAAAAAAGAATTTTTTGTGCACCAACTTATACTTATATAAATTAAGTTTTCATCATCAAAAGTAGCAGAGCAGCTAGAGGGGGCAAAGCAAAAATAGCGAAGCTACATGTAATTCCACATTTCTGTAGTCTTTTAAAAAATTCTGTATAACTTAAAATAAAAAAAAAGATCAAGAAACATTGAAAAATAAAATAAAAGATTTAGTTAAAATTAAAAAAGGGGTCCCTGTAAACACTATACCAGTCTTGGAAAAGATATTAAATAAGAAATATATGAATAACCCTGAGAATCTCACCGTGAGGGCCTTGTTTTAAACATTCTCTTCATTTATCTTCACCTCACCCCATGCAAAGACATCCTTGAGTAAAAAGGGCCACACACTAATATCTAATTATTTTTTGTATTTTTTTTTTTGTAAAAGAGAGTGTATTACTTTGGTGTTTCAAATTTAAGGCAAAGTAGAAGTATTAAATAACAAAATGTTAAAATAAATATGCACACATTGCATGAATAGTGTAAATAAATTCCAATTTAAGTAANTTAAAATTAAAAAAGGGGTCCCTGTAAACACTATACCAGTCTTGGAAAAGATATTAAATAAGAAATATATGAATAACCCTGAGAATCTCACCGTGAGGGCCTTGTTTTAAACATTCTCTTCATTTATCTTCACCTCACCCCATGCAAAGACATCCTTGAGTAAAAAGGGCCACACACTAATATCTAATTATTTTTTGTATTTTTTTTTTTGTAAAAGAGAGTGTATTACTTTGGTGTTTCAAATTTAAGGCAAAGTAGAAATATTAAATAACAAAATGTTAAAATAAATATGCACACATTGCATAAATAGTGTAAATAAATTCTAATTTAAGTAAAGTAAAATGCCCTTTATTAATTACAAAAGGTTTTACACACCCCGAAAAATGTATTAAAATAAAGTAGAGCCCAAAATACACATAAGGGCGACCTTTGTGGTGTGACTGGTGTGTAAGGTAAAACAACGTTTAAGAGCACAAAAAATTTAAGAAAGCAGACAGCTGTTTCGGATGCTCAAAGGGCAACCTTCATCAGTGCATCAACCTTCATCAACTCCTTCATTGTTCTTCAATATTTGATTTTGATTTTTACGAGTCTTTTCATATTTTCAAAAATTCCAAACTGTTGGTCAATGACCTATCTAGCGTTCCTTATCTTTCTCCTGTTTGGAAATCTATGATTAAACCTAACTAACCCCCCCTTTTTTTGTTCCTTGCTCCCTATTCGTCGTCATCCACTCACCCTTCCCTCCTATTGGCCGTTGCTCCAAACACACTTGTGACGTCATCTTTCTATATATATTTACCCTGTTTTCTCTTATTTCTCTCTGTTGCACTGATGAAGGTTGCCCTTTGAGCATCCAAAACAGCTGTCGGTTTTCTTAAATTTTTTGTGCTCTTAGACGTTGTTTTACCTTACTTTGTAAAGTAGAGCTCACACATGCTCTACTTTACAACCCATATGTTAAAATTAGTCCAACATTTTTTTTTAATTTTTTTAAATCCAGTTACTAAGATAATTATGCAATTTGCATATTTTGTAAAATAGTAACTTTTGTCCCCAACTAACTTTTTTTGGAATGAAAAAGGAAGTATTTGAATAACCTGAAATGATCCCTTGAAAGCATAGTTTATACCAATACCAATCGATGGTTTATTAAGTTATTACAAAATTCATTATTTGTTGACGACAAATATGTAGGCATAATGTAAATTCATTCTGAGAATGCTTTCTAAAAAAACATTTTTTACAGTTTAAGTAAATAATCTTTGATAAAATGTCTTTATACATATATATATATAATGTACACTTACACGTTTTACCCTAATCGCATCCCCACTCTACATTGCATCAGTGTCAGAAAATCAAGCATCTTCACTTGAAGAACTTTAAAAAAAGAAGGCTACCTTCGCAAGCTCTCTCATAAGATACTTCTTATTGTATATTTCCATTCTTCATGCATATATTTTATCTATTCTATTAATTTTTGTTTGATCAATGTATAATCAAGACAATACAGTCCACTTTATATTATATACAACGCATATATATTTGTATATATATAAATATTTAATGTGCAAATCGTTCATAAGTCTGTTGATCCTCATAAATGCTCAAATTTAGAATAAAATAAAAAAATATGTGTGATTTATGGCATTGTCCTTGAAGATAAAGGCTTAAAAATTCTTAGTGAAAAAATAGTAAAAACAAATATCTTATATAGTTAGATAAAGTAAGGCAGATATCGTGAGGCACTGAAGGAGCTTTGTATAAGGCCTTACAAAAGGCATGACCAACTTTGGTTCCAAAAGGTCGAAATCTTTGAACTGATTTCTATGTGTTCCCTCAAGTGACTATAGTCCTTGAACTCTTAATTCTAAGTGCTTAAGGAACTCTTTCAAATACATTCTTTTTTCATTGTAATTAGAAGAAATAATTGTCATAGATGTTAAAATTATTTATTTTGAATCACATTGCATATTGTTACTACGGATTTTAAGATTGATTTTCAGGTATATAGCAAAATTTTGCATTTTTTTACAGAAAAAAATTCAACATTTGACTACTGCTCGTGGCAAAATAAAATGCATTCACAATTCCAAGCTTTCCAGAGATTTTATCACTTTCTACAAGTGAAGAATTTGAGGTAATATTAGGGAAAAGTTAACGTTTTGTAAACACAGCATTTTTAAATCAAATAAGTTTTGTTTTAAAAATTGTTTTGATAATTTTTTAAATTAAAAAACGATACTGTAGATGCTGATATTCAATTAAAGTGCAAACAGTTAAGAAATTTCTTTCAAATCACAACTTTTCATGTTAAAACTTAGATTTCTATAGGTATAATCTATTGCAGTTTCTCACTTAAACTCCCTTTGAAAATGTGCTCAAAAAATGAACAAAACAAACATTTGTTTCACGTATGTTAAGGACTTACATAAAAACATACATTAGAATAGATAAGAGGCCTTAGAAATGACATAAAATGACATTTTCTTAGGTTGATAATTCTGATATAGCAAATTATTTACTAGAATAATTATAAATTATTAGTTAAATCAACTTTTTAAACACTCATTACATTCCTAAGATAATTTCTGCAACAAAGTACAAAAACTAACAAATGTATACAATTTGAATTTATTGAGGTAATTTTTTATTTATTATGCTTTGGATCAAATAAAATTATCTATTTTATTTATGGATTTTTTTTATTAAAAATTTTCAACATGACAAATTAGTAGAGTAATAAATAGAATGTTTCAGATTAAGTATCACTCAAGCAAATACATAATTGGGACATAGAAAGAATTGAGAAAACTAAGTAATTCCGAAACTTATAAATACTTAGATACATAGTACACAAGATGGCAGCACTAAATAGCAAGCTTTTTGAATGAAGTTGCATATGGAGTAAAATTAAAGAGGAAAAAAAAAAAATTATAGATAAATTTGAAAAACAAGATAATAAGAATGCTGGAAATATTTCATTTAGTGCAATTGATGCAATGTTTTAATAATAATTTCATGATTTTTGAGACAAATAAAATTACCTTTTAAAAAATTCAATAGAGAATTTTTACATAAAAAATTAAAAAAAAAAGAAAGAAAGGTGATAACTGTTAATGTTATTGCAGAATACTCATTATTGCCGAATACTTGGAATTAGTCCCTGAAACCATTATATTTTTTTTATCAATATGCAATGAATAATAATATATAGAATGTTTTAGACTAAGCATTATTTAAATAAACATATAATTGGGATGTAGAAAGAATTGAAAAATTAAGTATTTCTGAAACCTATAAATATTTAGATACATAGCACACAAGATGGCAGCACTAAATAACAAGCTCTTTAAATAAAGTTGCAAATCGAGTTAAATTAAAAGAGGGAAAAAATTATAGATAAAATTGAACAACAAGACAATAAGAATGCTGGAAATATTCCGTTCAGTACAATTGATACAATGCTTTAATAATTTCACGTTCATTGAGATTAATAAAATTATTTTTGAAAATCTCAATAAAGTATTTTAATTTAAAAGATAAAAAAAGATGGAAATGTGAAAATTGTTAATTTTATTGATATTTCACTCACTTATGGCAGAATACCCAGGAATAGTCTCTGAGACCATTTTTTTTTCATCAATACATAAAATGAAGTTAAATTTTATACAGGCTAAAAATCAAAAATGATAATCAATAGTAATTGTTTCAAAAGAAGATTTCTTGTCTTATATTATAAAAATGTGTTAGCATTTAACAAAGCATGTAAATTATTTTTTATATCTCCATACCTGCCAACATCGGAGAAAAAAAATAACAGAGATTTTACTAGCGTCATAATATAGGTTGTGAGTAAAGTTTTGTTACATATTGCATAGTTATGTAAGTTAAAAAGAGAAATTCAAAACTGGAAATAATATAAGCACTTACATATAGTCAACTAAAAAATATGTAAACATAAATCTTAATCTAAAGACTTTTTTAAACCATTATTAATAATTACTTAAACTATAAACACTCAATATATTGCAGTACAGGCAGTAGCACCATCTGTTGAGGAATAAGAGAAGTATTTTTGCAATGAGCGGATATTTTATGGCCAAATTTTTTATTTTTAAATTTCCTAAAAAAATACGGAGAAATTTAAGAATATATGGGTAAACAGGAGATAGTTGTAAAATACAGGAGTCTTCATCAAAAAACAGAAGACTTGCAAGAAGTATCTCAGTTTTCCTGTACTACAAATTCACTAAATTAATTAATCATATCCTTCTGTAACTAAGTAGAATAAAGTTAGAAAACATTTATCCCTAAAAATTCCAAAGTATAAAATTCTGGGTGGCAGATTTTTAGTCCATTAGGATGCAAATAAAATACTAGGTTCTGCATTTGTCTATTAAAGAAAATTTGTAATAAGTATAAGTACTATTAACACATAAGTTTATTCAGTAGAAAAATTTTGTAAGCCCCGTCAAAATCATTTTACAGTAAAAAAAAATTAAGTAGCTGATTCCTAAAATCATATTTAGTTTAAATAATGGAAAAGTTCAAATACATATTTAAGTTTCATTATTATACTATTAATACTATAAAACTTTTAACTTTCACTGTGTTACCTAAATTGGATTTGGGAAATTCGTAAAATTAAAGAGGATCCTTTAAAATGAAATATAGAATAACTGTTACAGTAGTATCATTTTATGAAGCATTGATTAAGATACCTTAAGAAACACATTTTTAATACATGAAATATATTAATTTAGTACCTCAGTAGTAACTTCCAAAAGTTTTCTGCCTTGGTGACCTGATAAGGACAATGGAATGCTATCTGATTTTATCACTGCAACCACAACATTATCACTGTAGATATTACGCATATTTCTCTCCACCTGGAAAAAAAAATTAAGCAAATTTTAAAACATAACAAAACCTACAAGTATGGACACGAGCAATATTATGTTTCTGTACATCAATTATGCAATATATGACTCATTTTACAGTTAGTTAAAAAGCAATAAAAAAAATGGTCACATAATACCCCAATAGCGGAACTAACACAGCATGGTAGCAAGCACCAAAAATTTATTTTGCTTTGAAGACAAAGAAAAAAAAATGTAAACATTAAAGAAATTGCAGGTGAAATTAAGTTAGTTTATAAAAATTGATTTCTTTTGCAGTAACATATGGTTTTCCATCCTTATAAGTTACGTTTCCTCCTTCATTAAGCTTCAATTAATAAATATTAGGTGCTTTCTTTCAGTAGCTCAGTTACTTTATTGTGTATTGTATAAAACATATTTAGCAGTGTTAGGCATACCTACCATATATAATTCTAGCTATTTATAAAACTTGCAAACTTACCAAATGCAGAATTTGAATACATACATTTTACTGCATGTTTTGTAGATAAATTAGCAAATTTTTCAATTGTGTAGTAAATCAACACAGGGGCCTTTGAAACTGGGCATAATATTATTAATCTAATACTGTTAACAGTATGCTCTTTTTTTTCTTGTTCAATTAAACTTTCCAATTTGACACAATCTAAATGCCTTATTTTAGCTCTAGATGGAAATATTTAATTAAAATATTCATATAACATTCATATAAATGTTTTTCCTCATCATTTCTTTCTTTTGATATACCAGACTGTATAAAAGGAGAAAGAGGACATGAAATAAAAAAGATTAAAAGAGTATAAGAAAAATACTACTTCGAGTGCAAGAAATTTGCTAACTAATGCTGTTAACTTTTTATTGTTGTTTCATTTTCAAATTTAATGCTTAAAATAATTCACAGCAAGTTGTTTAGATTTTAAACATTAGAATTATAACTTTTTATATCAATCAGCAACTAAGAAAATAATATTTTAATTAGAAAACGATTTATTTTGGATTCAATGAAACTATAAAAGAAAGGGATCCAATTGCCACAGAAACACTAAATCCTCTTATTCCCTAAATAAAATCAAGATGTATCATATCAATCATGCCTGTATATCATATCATTGACAATAATAGATCAAAAGGAGACGACATCCTCTACTAATCCATTCTTGTTTTTGATTCTTTAAACTTCATTTCACACCTTCAAACTCTGATGAGTACTTTGCATAATTATTGTAGAGTTTTATAAATGTATTCATATTAAATTAGTTTCAAGATATGTGTGATACTCCATGTAAGGGCCATATTAATGTTTTATATCAAACATTAAAAAAAAAAAGAAAAAAAAACATAGTTTAAAATTTTTATACAAAAAGAACTTGGAAGAAATTAAATCAATAAAGTTATATAAAAGTCATAAAAAGCTAACAATGACTGAAAAAATAAAGGCATGAAATAATTTTTTTTCTTTACCTCAGAAATCATTTGTCTAATTAATCTCATAGCTTCAGCAAACTGAACTGATCCAGTTCCATAAACAGCCAATATAGACTCCAAACCAGTCACTTTTAGCCAATAAATATCTGGAGTTCCATCTTGAATTTCTGATTTTTGTGCAGACAACTGAAAATAATTACATAATTTAGTTAAATATTTCAGAACATAAATAAATATTCAAATTTAGTTTCGCAATTAGCAAACAGAAACAAGATTAACAGTATCAATATGGAAAAGTCAATAGTCTAAGTCCAATTAATAGTGATTTCGGAATTTTTTAAATAAGATTTATCACTAAAATTATAGATCCAAATTTAAATCAAATGAACAAAAAGCCCTCTATATATCGAAATGTGGAATTAGTTCCCTCAGCACAGAAAATTACCCATTTTGATCACTTAATTCTGCATAATCAAGACTAAAGACTCAGGGCAAAATTTTACAAAATGTTCTCTATTAAGCAATTACAGAATAACATTGAGCTGGTTACACAACTGGGTTTTGATCAAAAAATTTAATGAGCTTAAAAATTTATTGGTTAGGTATTAAAAAACCACAAGAGTCTGAAACAACTAAGCTGCACAAAATTCAAAGATTATTACATCTGGGCTAAAATTAAATCATTTACAAAGGAAATTAAATTGGAACTACAACATTTAAAAAGAATTTGAGAAGAGATTATGCCCAACAAAATGCTTTCCTAAACAGAAAATTTCACAAATTTCTTAAAGCAAGATTGTTTAATTAAAAATGTGTAAATGATTGGCTCCAAAAAACAAACAGTCAAGAAGACTTTGCTATTGATTGATTGAGATGTTTAATTTAGATAATGATCATTACATTGTTGCCATACCATTAAAGGCATAACATATTTCCTAATTGTATAACTTAATTTAATAATTAAGAGTACATTTAATTCAATAATAAGAGATGGAAGCAGGGGTCTGTCCAGGCCAAATTTACTACCGTTTAGCGGTACCTTCACAAATTAAACTTTAGGAAAAGCGGTAGTTTCACAAAATACTTTTTCTTAAAATTTTATTTTTGTATACCATAGGATGCCATAAATCCATATTTTTGTGCTGATTTTTAATATAATTTTTAATTTTCACAAATTATGTCTAAATTTTCACAAAATAGGTACCTCTCAGAAAAACCTAAACAGGCGCTTGGGAAAACTTTTACTCTTTGTTTCATTAATGTATAAATTTTCACAAAGTAAAATATGCTTGATAATTATATACACTTCGTAAGTAAGAAAAATATACAAGTTCATAATAAAATTACTATAGATCGGCTTCTTTTAAAATGCCTTTATTAATTATTTCTCTTAAGATTAATGTATGAATTAAAGAATACAACTAAATTACAATGTGAAAAAATTCGATAAGCCTGATTGACAATTGTAAATATCTGATAATACTCACAGCCTTCATGAATTCTTTAAGTGTAGCTAATTCTGTAAGAAGTTTTGTATCACTGGGTGAACTTGCATTAAAAATGGACTCCTTCATTAACTCTCCTAACTCAGGATTTTCCAGGGCTAACTTAAGTCTCTGAGAAGGATCAGCAGGAATATTCTTAAGCAAGACTGGCTGAGCTATTTTGGAATCGTGAATCTGTCACAAAACAAATAAAGGAATAAATTGTGTGCTCTGACAATGCTTTACATACATATTTCATTTACAATAAAAAATAAAAATTCAGTATCTCTTCTTATTTTTCAATAGTTTTCACATTTGACGTATCCTATTAATAGAATCAATAAAATTTGGAGGAAATAAATTGGCTTTGACATATTTTTAACAGTTTAACTTTAAAAAAATAATGTATGCATAAAAGCAAAAGAAATTTATAAAGAAATTCATAAACTAAAGATTAAAGAAAAAGTAAAAATTAAGACTTCTCTTCAGGAACTATGTAATAACCATTTTTTAAAAAATTATTATTGAGTTGTTAACTTTTATTTTAATATTTTCCGAAGGTCATTAGTTAAATAAGCAATAATAAGAAATTTTACTAAAGAAAAAAAAAAAAACACTGCAATTTTGGTCTCTCTGCCATTTTTAAACATCAGACTGTTTATTCAAACTAGAGCAGAATTTTGTGATAAAAACATATAATTACAGAAAGTCTAAATAAATATTTTATAAAGAATGAAGCAGATGCAAAAGAAATAAATTAGTGATCACTAAAAAATGATTTTCGATAAACATGAAAAGGTAGCATTTTATTAATTAAAATATAAATAAACAAACATACTATTTTTTGATTTTAATTTCTATATACTTTATAAGATGTATTTTGAAATATTCTTCGATAAGTAAGGTATGTAGACATATAGTATCCTTTGTAATAGGAGCTGGATTTAGAAAAGAAACTTTAAATTTCTGCTAATTCTAATTTTTCTAAAATTAAGTTGATCTGAAGAAATATCAGAAGAATTTATCACTAACTAATAAGAAAAATTCAGCCTTCTGACTATAAATCTGTGATTAATTTTAAATAGCAGGTAGATTTAATTTTAATTTTCAATGAGCAGGCAGGTACCTATTTAATTATCATCAAAGTATGATTAAGAACAAAATTGACCATAGCCTATGTGAAATCAAATTTAAAAGGTTTCTCCTACAATTACAACTATTTTTTTAATCATTACTTCATTAGTGATAAAATTTATTAGAAATGCAATTATTGGTTGATAAATTTAGAGTTTATAAGTAAAGAGCCGTAAGCAGCTTTACTATACCAAGCACATACAAAGTCAAAGAGTGTTTTTATGTAAGTTTGCAAAAATAAAATATAACATTTGCTAAAAAAAAAAGCTAAACTCATAAAAAGCTTATACCTTTCGGCAATTTTTTAAAATTAAAACTAAAAGATTAAAAAGCTTTTAATCATCAATATTCTATTTCAGATAACAAAATCAGTTAGATCAGTTTATTCACATAGTTAATAAATCAAAAGTGATCTGTAAGTTACAATATTAAGATTAATTGTAGATTAATCAATGGGAAATAAATATCTACTCAGTTCTGACAAAAATCAGATTTCTTCAAAGATACATATCCATAATTTAATTATACCAAGAAAATAATTGGTTTATTGCAAGCTTCAAAGAACACCAGAGATCTCACAGATAATATATAATCTAAACAATTTCCTACTACAACTACTGAAAAATTCTTTAGTTTTTTAAAAAAAAAAGTTATTGATAAAGAGCTTTATAAGATCTATCAGGAAAATATATAAGCAGGCTTCATAGTGGATCAAAGAGAAAATCAGGACAACATTCTTCAAAAAATCATATGTTTTCAGGACATATTTTAGAACAAAAGACTTACACTAGTCTATTTTTGAAAAAGAAGAACTAAAAAAAGTACAATTTGCTTTAAAAGTATAATAAAGGTAAGTTTTATCACAAAAGAATTACTTTAGAAAAGAGAGTAAGATTTTCCAGCACAACTTTATAAATAGAGCACTAAACAACCCATAATAGTTTAAGATATAGAAAGCTTTTATAGTACCATTGCATTAAAAAGTAATAACTCATATGAATTAATCAATATTCCTTTAAATCAATATTTAATTAAAACTTACAATTGAGCTTAAGACTTCCCCAATCAAATAATTTAAAAGCAGGGTTTTGATAATATTGAAATAAAAACACATCAAATATGCTGAAAAAAGTAATGGGTAGTTCTCCATTTAAAAATTTTATGATATAATTACGGCATTGTTGATTGGAATTGATAATTTTAAAATCAGATGAAAGAAAAGTATAAATAATTGTCAAACTACAATACACCATCACATGTAATGTAAAACACATATCTGATAATGTAAAACATTAAGTTTTCTTTTTCATAAAATGACAGAAATTTCAAAAATTTTGAAACAAGGAATACTGAGGGTAAGGCTATTCCCCTGAACCATGCTTATAATTTGTAGACAATCTCAAAGTATGAACTGCCGAATTGGACGGCCTTAACTAGGATTACTAATTAAAATAAAAAAATGTTGGATCGCAAATCCAAATACCTTGATTCTTTAAATCAATTATTTTAAAATCCACTTGTATTCGGAGAAAACGGAATTTTCCGAAGACATTGAAGAAAGAATGAAGACAGAATAAAAATGAATAATTAAAAACATTGTAAAATACAAATTTCATTATGGATTAATCAAAATGACCAACATTATTCTAAATATGGATGCAGATTTTAGGTATTGACAAAAATTATTAAGAATAATACATTCAAAAGAAATAATTTGAAAATTTATAATGACAAGGATAATTATTATAAGCTTAAGGTAAAGTACAAACCATTAAAAAAAGTCAACTGCAAATAGGAATACCTCATTACTTTTATTAACGAATGCTTTCGCAAAAAATATATAAAGAAAAATGGTTAAATTTTATATTGGAAACTACAATAGAAACAAAGTGTATCACCCTTAAGTATAATGAAATATGCTGTTTTGTAATAATATTAAGAAGAAAACACAAAATGGAAAATTATAAAAAACCCATAAAAATTTAGTGGCTGATAAAATCAGTTTAGAATTATCAGGTAACTGTTTAATAGGCATGTTTTTCCACTTTACATTCCTACATATAATTGTTTGGAAGAATACATAAATATTGCAATTGACTATATCATGCTCTTAAACTATAAAAATTTCAGAGCTATATTCAAAACACCATTTAACATATTTATCAGTAAACTTCAATAAACATTTGATTGCAATTCAACTTATTACATAACAAATGCAATTATTAGAAAATTTATGTTAACATGTTAGCAAATATGAGGACAATCTAATTTCTTACCTCATTTCCTAAATCCATGTTTAACATTACAGGACGTTTTCCAAAATATCTTTCATTAGTTCGATGAGCAGCTAGGTCAAATTGAAAACTAAGATCTCCAACCTACAAAAATAAACACATTGTACTATAGTGCTGAAATTGAAATATAAATAATCCAAAATATTATGACTCCTTACATCAAGAGAAAAATGAATATTTACAATTAAACTGTAATTTTTCTGAATAAAAGAATTTAAATCCATTGGGGAATTCGAATACTTAGTGTGCAAATTATAATTCTTTGTATCAAAAAGTACTAGTTAAATAACTGGGGTTATACAAATATTTTTAATTTTAATTTAACACACTGAAACCTAAATTACAGGTTCTTGTTGACAATTTATTTTAGACATTAATCATATTAGTGATAATTATTAATCATAAGATCACCACTAGATATTAATCATTTAAACAAATATTTATAAGGTCAGTCATATTAATGGTTACATTCTGAAGATCTGATAAAAGAAACAACAAAAAAAACCTCCATTGGTTATTAAAATATTTTACACAAAACTCAGATGTTGGAGCTCAACTATAATTTTACTGATCAAGGGTGCTATGCAAAAAAAAAAAAATCATGTAATTTGATCAGCAAAATATTTATACATCCAGTACCAACGAATGAACCTAACTTTAATACCTACATCCCATATCAGTAAAAACATGCATAAAAGCACACACACACAAAATATGAGTAAATGTTAATTTGGATCTGCATCACAAAATAAAAACTTACATTTTCTAACAAAAACTTGTTTCCTTCAAGAGGAAGATCAACTTTGTTGCTGAAGCCAGTAAGTTCAATGATGACAATTGCTTCAGGTTTTTTCCATGGTGAAACTTCAGCTAATCCATTCCAGTCAATATTCTGAAATTTAAAAAAAAAGTTATTCTGACATCATGAATTTATTATAGTGCCTAACTTAAGCATAAGTACCATTTTGCTGCATAATACTGATGACAATTAAAGTAGTTCTTTTTTTAGAAAGTAATTAAAATTTTTTAAATTAAAGCTGATGTTGTTATGTAATATGCAGTGCTCAAACTATTTATCTGTATCGATCTGACAGTTTAAAATCTGGAAAATTTTGTCAATTATTTACAACTTTGACATGATTGCTAAAGTAAATAAGTTGCAAAGATAAAAAATAAAATCAATTACATACACTTCGGATGGTATAGCCAAGCATAGATGAAAAAATATCGCCTAGAAAGCTTGACCGCACAGGATCATTAGACAGAAATTTCACTGAATCTGGAGCATGAGTAATGACTAATTCTTCAACTGCTAGGACACCAGAACCTGAATGGAAAAACATAAATAAATATACAAATAAAAAAAATTTGACAATGATATTGAAGAACAGTGCTTATATAATTTTTTATACTTTTGAGTTTCATAAATATTTCCCACCCTCAATCTTATTCTTGTACTTTGCATTAAGACTTTGTTACTGCTCATTACAGTTCAGATAATCAAAAGACTTAACTAGATTCTTATTATGATGTAAAATTAGTAAAGTATCAAAGATTAAAAGACATCTAATAGATATATACCTAATTAAAAAACAAATAACATTTTTAAAAGTTTTTTTCCCCAAATGTTTTGCAATGAATTTTTCGAAACAGTACAGTTAACATTCTAAAGCTGCCTTTTGAATATCATGAAAATCAAGATCGTCATTAAAGAAACAATTACCCGGTAAATAATTGTTCAAACTTTTTCATAAATAATATTTATAAAGTTTGAATAAGACTTTTTCCTCACACTTGCAATATCATTAAAAATAAGCTCATGACCTTTTTACATAGGAATAATCAAATTTCTGACAAATTTTTAGAAGTAAAACATTTCTTTAAACCTTGAGAAAAGCTTAAAATTAAAATATTTTCCGGGTGATAACAACAACAAATGATAACACACATTTCAAACACAAAGCTCTGGCGTTTTTTTAAATGAATGGTACTATTAATTATGAGGCATTACATTTTCATCTATTTTTTAAATGCTTATATTTATAAAGCAATACAGTACATAGTAATAATTAAAAGTGAAATAAAACAACCTCTCTCATTCTCCACAAGGTGTTAAACCCTCTTTTTCACACTTTTACAACTATTTTGATCTGTTGTATCTAATGTGCATCGACCTGTGTTATGTCAATGAAAATGGCTTTATCATTTTGTTATTATCATCTAAAACAGTTCTTAACCTTTTTAAGCCGTGACCCAAATTTGAGAAATATGTTCATGTCGCGACTCAAAAAAAAGTCAAAATTTTTTCATTGCTTTATTTTAGATCGTATTTTTAAAAAATCTTCAATCCAACAATTATGATTTTTTTTTAATAATAAAGATAAACAAAAGTACTTTTCGATCCAAGGAAAATTTAATTAATAATCAAGTGCTTTTAATAATTTTTATTGACCAAATTAAAATATATTTATAACTTTTTGAAAATAATTGACATTTTAACTTATTCCTAAAAAAAAAAAGAAATATCAATACATATATTAAGTCTTTTAAATTTTAAATGCAAGTCATACAGTTTTAATGAGAACCTTGTGCTTGAATACATTTTGAAAGATCTTCAAACCTCGGTTGAATGCTTGTCAAGGAGCACCTTATATCTATTTCAGGGTTTAACCTGTTCCGGTAATTGTTTTTGATTACACACAGAGCCAAAAAACCAGCCTCACACATATATGTTGTTGAAAAGGGCACAAATACTTTTAGGGCTTCTTTAACAACTATTGGCTTTTCGGTTTTTAATTTTAACCAGCAAGCACATAAAGATTCAGTGTTTTTGTAGAAATTGTATCAAAGTGCTTGATCACTTTGTATTTCTATTAATTGTTCTTGAAATTGTTTAATATTAACAAATTCCTCATGCAAATCACTTACATCAAAATTAAATGGCATTCGAACCCAATTATATTTGAAAACATCATCTGCAGGGAAACATCGAGTCTGCTATTAGTTTTTCTAAATGATTAATAATAATTTTCTGTATTTCAAAATCTGTGATATCAATATTATTGTCTTCAACAAGTAAATTAAGAATCGGGAATGAATATTACGAGNAAAAAATAGAAGACGTTAAAAATGTATTATAACAAAAGAAATTTTTTTTCCAAGTCTATTTGTATTTTTTCAGTTTTTAGAAATCTCACTTAACTTTCTGAAATCTCACCCTGTTTTTGAGAAAGGGTGAGAAATTCTCACCCATTTTTTTTCTATGATGAAAACACTGCATAGGTTAAGAACCGCTGATCTAGAATAAGCTTCTAAAAAAAGGAGTAAATATCCAGAATAAGCAGTATAGAATAAAAGGGTTGAGACAGCATAAAAATCGAGTTCATCAAGTTATAGCGAATTGACAACAATCGTTTGTACTTACAATAGAAAATAGTAGAAAGAAAGTTGGCAAGGTGAGCTCAAAACTAAAAATACGCTTTTTCTAATGAATATTTTTAAGAAGTCAATATTTTGAAGTTAGCAAACATAAACTATTTTGTCCACCCATTGATGTTCGAATCATTACTATGTTCTTGCATTGAGTGCTCTAAATTAAGATTTAAGTATTTTAACATAAAGAATTTTTACAATCAATTCATTTAAATTATAATCGTTCCATTGAACATCATTAATAATTAAGTGAAAAACGAAACTACAGAAAAATGATACAAATTTAAATTATACAAGTGCAAAGAAAGAAGGGTTAAAAAAATTTGATTAAAAAAAATTATAATACAATTTTTTAATAAAAATAAATGTGATTAATCATTTTAACGATATACTTACAAAATAAAAGAGCAATTAACTGAAAAGTTAATTTAGAGACGGAGCTCGCCATGTTTACAAAATTCTCGTGACTAATTTCAAGATGTTGCCAACTCCATTAGCAACTTAAAAAGATTAGACTCAAATTTACCTAGATTTAGGGACCGTTTTCACTGTATTTGATTCAAATACCTCCGATCAGCGTAGGTAAAACGTCAACCTGATTGGTGAGTTTTTCAAGGGAAAATACTTTTCCCTGACCTCCGTTCTCCCTTGTCGCTGTTTGGAAGTGTGTAAACAGCATGCAATGTGAATGGCCATTCAAGATCGCAACACTCGAATACGCCATCTGGGAAGAAAGCCGATTCAATGTCTACAGCCTCCCTCCGTCCCCTTTCTCCCATGCACAAATGTGTAGAAACGTATTAAAATGTGTCCCTCTGGTCGAATAAAAGGATTTCTGAAACTATAACAATCATTTATGAATAATTTTAAGCTTTTTTAATTCTGAATACGAGTGCGTCTAACACAAATAAGTCTTATAAGGCACTGGAACCCGGCGAAATTGGTCGAGTCAGGGTACCAGGTACCGTGCCGTCTGATAAAAAATCCGAAATCCCGGTTCTGGGAAGTAAAATTCTTTTGCCGGCTACGGGTAGGTCGGAAATTGAATATTTGCCGGGTTACCGGTACATTCCTAGTTTCAATTTAATTTTCGAATTCTTTTCAATAAATCTCTAGTTTCAATTCATTTCTCAAATGCATTCCCAGTACATCCCTAGTTTCAACTTAATTCTCACATTTAATATTTAGAATTAAATTTGCTTAATAAATTGCTGTTTCACTTTATGAATAACCAATACCACCGATAGGTCGTGAATCGAGTAATTACCGGGTATCTAGTACATCCCTAGTTTCAATTTAATTCTCAAATTCCTTCTCAGTACATCCTTAGTTTCAATTTAATTTTCAAATTTAATATTTAGCCTGTAATTTACAAAATAATTCGCTGTTTTACTTTACCTTTTTTACTATATTATTTGCTGTGAGTTATGATTTTTAGTTTATTATTTGTTGCTTAATAAATTACTGTGTTACTTCATATATTATTACTTTATTATATTTACTTTCTATATTACTATAACCAATACCACCAACAACCCAATTAAAAAAACGTTAAGTTTGCTGCACGATTAGCAACATTTCTGTCTTATTTTTTAAGACTTTTCTAGAGCTATTTTTTTAAAGTTTATATTTTGATAAGAAGATTTTAACACTAGACTGACCTCCTACTGTTAAAGCCTTTCGTCATTATAAAATTTTGCTTGCTTCTCAAAAAATGAAAATGAGTTTTTTTAGTGTTAGATCACCGAGTATGAGATTTTTAGAAAAACAGACGAAGTTGGCTGAAGGCTTGCAGATGTAAGCAAATATTTATTTCATTAAAGTATGCGCCCTTGTTTTCGTTACACTTTTGCCACAAAAACGGTGGGCTGTGTGACATAAACCTGGTCGAAAGGAGTGAATAAATTCCTGAAGACATCTTCGGAACAAAATTGTTTCTTTATTAAGAAAGTTGATAAAATTTAAGAAGAACTGGTAGTCGGCCCCTAAAGGTATATTGCGAAGATAAGAGGAGAGAGCCTTTGAAGCGAAACAGCGGTAGGTTTCACAGATCACCGTGGACTGGATGGTAGGCCACCAGACAAGCATGTACACAGCTGGAGGGAGGGGTCCTGGGCTCGAATCCCAGAGACGGACAAATTTTCAAAATTTTTTTAATTTTTTTTTTATTTTAAATTATTTTATTTTTTAAATGTGTTTTTCGATATTCTGGAGAGTCCTGCATGAAGGAAATAATATTTTTATATAGGGAAAATGGGAAAAAACTGGAAAAATCCAGAAAAATCAGTTTATTTGTTCTTTTTCGAATTCTTTTGTAACATTTTGGATATTCTATTACAGGTTCAGACCCGATCACGAAGTCCAATCCTGTCTTTTCAAGGGTCACCACTACAGGTTCAGACCCGAACACGAAGTCCAATCCTGTCTTAAATGCAGCAGAAATGAAATAATAGTTAATCCAAAATATTACATTTTAATGTAATTAAAATAAAATAATTAAAGGTTACATGAAATAAAAAAACATATCTCGCTGACGATCGCGAGTGAGAAAAATATCAGATGAACAACATCTCGTGAACGAACTTGTTTATATCTAAAAAAAAAACTACGGTTCACTTCAGTTCAAAGTTCAGAAGTAGAAGTTGAAGTAGCAGTCTCATCTCACAACTGCGTCAGGGAGCAGTTGTCGTTTGGGAGTTTGACTCGGTAGTGAGAATACCGCACTATCATGCATGGGGTGTTTTCTGTGTGTGAAATCCAGCAAAGAAAGCGTAATGGAATAATAAAAAAAAGAATAAAAAAAATAAAATGCCGCGAGTAAGGTTCAAATTTCGAAAACCCCTAGCTCCCTTTATAATTTTCAAACTTGAACACTAAGTAGGGGTCGATGGTCCAAACATGGCTGGAGAACAACAGTTTTATAGGCCAATTAGGGGGATCACAGTGGGCCCCTAAAGGCATATTGCGAAGATGAGAGGAGAGCTTTTGAAGCTAAACTGTGGTAGGCCTCACGTATCACCGTGGACAGGATGGTAGCAAACCAGGCAAGCAAGTTCGCTGCTGGAGGGAGGGTCTGGGTTCGAATCCCAAGGACGGACAAATTTTCAAAAATTTTTGTTATTTTTGTTGTTTATTTTAAATTATATTTTTTTAAATGTGTTTTTCGATATTCTGGATTGTCCTGCATGCAGGAAATAATATTTTTTTATTGGGAAAATAGGAAACAATTGAAAAAATCCATGAAAACCAGTTTATTTGCTCTTTTTCGTCTTCTTTTGTAACATTTTGGATATTCTGACATGCTTGGGGTGTTTTCTGTATGTGAAATCCAGTAAAGAAATTGTAATGGAATAATAAATAAAAAAAGAATAAAAAAATAAAATGGCGCGAGTAAGGTTCAAATTTCGAGACCCCCTAGCTCCTTTTAATATCAAGGTATAATTTTCAAACTTGAACCCTAAGCAGGGGTCGATGGTCCAAACATGGCTGGAGAACAACAGTTTTATAGGCCAATTAGGGGGATCACAGTGGGCCCCTAAAGGTATATTGCGAAGAAGAGAGGAGAGAACTTTTGAGGCAAAACTGAGGTAGGCTTCACGTATCGCCGTGGACTGGATGGTAGCCCGCCAGTCAAGCAAGTTTGCTGCTGGAGGGAGGGGTCCTGGGTGCGAATCCCAGGGACGGACAAATTTTCAAAATTTTTTCTCTTTTTTTGTTTATTTTAAATTATATTTTTATTAAATGTGTTTTTCGATATTCTGGAGGGTCCTGCATGTAGGAAATAATTTTTTTTATTGGGGAAATGGAAAAAAAAAATGGAAAAATACAGGAAAATCAGTTTATTTGCTCTTTTTCGACTTATTTTGTAACATTTTGGATATTCTAGCATGCATGGGGTGATTTGTGTGTGTGAAATCCAGCAAAGAAAGCGTAATGGAATAAAAAAATAAAATGGCGTGAGGAAGGTTCATATTTCAAGACCCCCTAGCTCCCTCAAATAACAAGGTATAATTTTCAAATTTGGACCCTAAGTAGGGGTCTAAGGTCCAACCGTGGCTGAAGAAGAAAATTTTTATAGGCCAATTAGGGGGGTCACAATGACCCCTAAAGGTATATTACGAAGATGAGAGGAGAGAGCTTTTGAAGCGAAACAGTGGTAGGCTTCACGTATCACCGTGGACTGGATGGTAGACCACCGGACAAGCAAGTACGCAGCTGGAGGGAAGGGTCCTGGGTTCGAATCCCAGAGGCCGACAAATTTTCAAAATTCTTTTTAAATTTTTTTATTTTAAATTATTTTATTTTTTAAATGTGTTTTTCGATATTCTGGAGGGTCCTGCATGAAGGAAATAATATTTTTTTATAGGGAAAATGGGAAAAAACTGGAAAAATCCAGAAAAATCAATTTATCTGTTCTTTTTCGAATTCTTTTTTAACATTTTGGATATACTAGCATGCATGGGGTGTTTTCTGCGTGTGAAATCCAGCAAAGAAAGCGTAATGGAATAAAAAAAAAGAATAAAAAAATAAAATGGCGTGAGGAAGGCTCATATTTCAAGACCCCCTAGCTCCCTTAAATAACAAGGTATAATTTTCAAACTTGGACCCTAAGTAGGGGTCTAAGGTCCAACCGTGGCTGAAGAAGAAAATTTTTATAGGCCAATTAGGGGGGTCACAATGACCCCTAAAGGTATATTGCGAAGATGAGAGAGCTTTTGAAGCGAAACTGTGCCGCACGTATCACCGTGGACTGGATGGTATCCCACCAGTCAAGTAAGTTCGCTGCTGGAGGGAGGGGTCTTGGGTTCGAATCCCAGGGAAGGACAAATTTTTAAAAATTTTTCTCTTTTTTTGTTTATTTTGAATTATATTTTTATTAAATGTGTTTTTCGATATTCTGGAGGGTCCTGCATGAAGGAAATAATATTTTTTATAGGGAAAATGGGAAAAAACTGGAAAAATCCTGAAAAATCAAATTATCTGTTCTTTTTCGAATTCTTTTGTAACATTTTGGATATACTAGCATGCATGGGATGTTTTCTGCGTGTGAAATCCAGCAAAGAAAGCGTAATGGAATAAAAAAAAAGGAATAAAAAAATGAAATGGCGTGAGGAAGGTTCATATTTCAAGACCCCCTACCTCCCTTAAATAACAAGGTATAATTTTCAAACTTGGACCCTAAGTAGGGGTCTAAGGTCCAACCGTGGTTGAAGAAGAAAATTTTTATAGGCCTCTTAGGGGGTCACAGTGGGCCCCTAAAGGAGTATTGCGAAGATAAGAGGAGAGTTTTGAAGCGAAACTGTGGTAGGCTTCACGTATCACCGTGGACCGGATGGTAGCCAAGCAGACAAGCAAGTTCGCTGTTGGAAGTAGGGGTCCTGGGTTCGAATCCCAGGGACGGATAATTTTACAAAAAAATTTCTTTTTTTTGTTGTTTATTTTGAATTATATTTTTTTAAATGTGTTTTTCGATATTCTGGAGTTCCCTGCATGTGGGAAATAATATTTTTTATTGGGAAAATGGAAAAAACTGGAAATATCCAGGAAAATTAGTTTATTTGCTCTTTTTCGACTTCTTTTGTAACATTTCGGATATTCTAGCATGCATGGGGTGTTTTCTGTGTGTGAAATCCAGCAAAGAAAGCATAATGGAATAATTAAAAAAAAAAGAATAAAAAAATAAAATGGCGTGAGGAAGGTTCATATTTCAAGACCCCCTAGTTTCCTTTCATATCAAGGTATAATTTTCAAACTCGGACCCTAAGTAGAGGTCTATGGTCCAATCATGGCTGCCGAAAATTTTTATAGGCCATTTAGGGGGGGTCACAATGAGTCGGTATCTGCTAGATCTAGTAAGTATGCAGTATAGTGAAGTTGCGATTCGTGTAATTCTGCTATTGTCTTGCAATAAAACAAAAGGTGATCTTCTTATCAATCTATTCTATTTTTTCTTACGTTTTGAGATTATTTCGTCTAGATAGTTTCAAATATCTATTTTGACCNCTTCTTTTGTAGCATTTTGGATATTCTAGCATGCATGGGGTGTTTTCTGTGTGTGAAATCCAGCAAAGAAAGCATAATGGAATAATTAAAAAAAAAAGAATAAAAAAATAAAATGGCGTGAGGAAGGTTCATATTTCAAGACCCCCTAGCTCCCTTAAATAACAAGGTATAATTTTCAAACTTGGACCCTAAGTAGGGGTCTAATGTCCAAACATGGCTGAAGAAGAAAATTTTTATAGGCTAATTAGGGGGGTCACAGTGGGCCCCTAAAGGTATATTGCGAAGATGAGAGGAGAGAGCTTTTGAAGTGAAACTGTGATAGGCTTCGTGTATCACCGTGGACTGGATGGTAGCCCTCCAGACAAGCAAGTACGCAGCTGGAGGGAGGGGTCCTGGGTTCGAATCCCAGGGGCGGATAAATTTTCAAAATTTTTTTTAAATTTTTTTTGTTTTAAATTATTTTATTTTTTAAATGTGTTTTTCGATATTCTGGAGGGTCCTGCATGAAGGAAATAATATTTTTTGTAGGGAAAATATGAAAAAACTGGAAAAATCCAGAAAAATCAGTTTATCTGTTCTTTTTCGAATTCTTTTGTAACATTTTGGATATTCTAGCATGCATGGGATGTTTTCTGTGTGTGAAATCCAGCAAAGAAAGCATAATGGAATAATTAAAAAAAAAAGAATAAAAAAATAAAATGGCGTGAGGAAGGTTCATATTTCAAGACCCCCTAGTTTCCTTTCATATCAAGGTATAATTTTCAAACTCGGACCCTAAGTAGAGGTCTATGGTCCAATCATGGCTGCCGAAAATTTTTATAGGCCATTTAGGGGGGGTCACAATGAGTCGGTATCTGCTAGATCTAGTAAGTATGCAGTATAGTGAAGTTGCGATTCGTGTAATTCTGCTATTGTCTTGCAATAAAACAAAAGGTGATCTTCTTATCAATCTATTCTATTTTTTCTTACGTTTTGAGATTATTTCGTCTAGATAGTTTCAAATATCTATTTTGACCGATAGATAATTCAGATTTCATAAAATTGATCAGACCAGCGGTATCAGACCAGCGGTAGGGCACTAAACACTCACTAACTGCTGTTTTTGTGAATATTACTCTTAGGAGTGTGTTTTTGTGATTCATCTTATTTCAACCAACTATCAAGTCATCTTGCAAATAAAGTCAGATAGCATATTTTCTATTTATGTTTCGTGTGGTCTGTGTTGTTGCAGCTCGACATAAATTATTATTCCTAATAGCGTGCATTCGCGACAATGTTCCCAATTCAATAAAATTAGTTAAAAATGCTTTTAATATTTTTGGAGTTTTAAGCAAGTGAGATAAGTTACTTATCAACAAAAGAAAAAAAACAACGATAAAATACTAAGCCAATATCAAATAATAAGCTGTTAAAATTTTCATATCCAACCTACAAATTTCATCGATGACGATCTAATATATGCAGAATTATTAAAAATATATGTCTTTGCATTATTTTTATCGTGGTATATATTTTTATATTTTAAGCACTACCGAAAAAAATTTTTTTCCCCTATAATTTCCTTTTTTTCGTATAGTTTGATGACGATACGAGACAGTTAAAGCATTATTTTAATCTGGTCAACAATAACTTAAGATTTAGGTTCATGTTTTCTCATTATTATTTATTTTTTAAATAATTTTTTTTCTTTTAGTTTTGCTATAAGTTTGAAGAAATCAACGTGAATGGCAATTTGACTTATTTCTTAATTTTGCACCTTAAAAATATCTACAAGAGATAAAAAAGAAAATACAACAATTGTTTTCTTACCATCTAAACACAAGATCCATATTTTCTAACTTTGTTACAGATAAATGCATTGTTGTAGACTAATTTTAAAACTCCGGCTAGTATTCTTTTTCATTGTGATTTTTACCTAGAAGTTGTTGTTAAAGTTTTAGATTTGAACTGAACTTCATAATCAAGGGGTAAATCTATTAAATTAATAGACTCATTGGAAATCTTCCGCATAAGTCTTTAAAAAGCGAAGTATGTTGGTTTTTATTTAATTATATAGATCGTTAACATCTTATACATTCTATATAGTAATATATTTTAGAACATCAAAGAACATTTATTGAATCAAATAATTAATTTTATCAGTAGTTATGTTTTAAATATTTTGTTACAAGCTCAATAAGTGCAACGTAAAGTTTAGAGAGCGGACAGTCACAATCTATATATATATATTTCTCTTACACGGGACCAAAAAAAAAGCCTCATTACAACTCCCCGAATGGCAACGTTAGAAAATCGACCAATGATTGCTGCTAAAAATGTCACATGGCAAATCTAAATGAGGTGGCTCAACATATAGTGCTTTTAAAAACGGAAACAATAACCAGAGTGAGCATTATCACGTTGTTCAATTCAGATTCATGCCCTAAAAACATGATAATATTTAATTTAAACTCAATTAGGAATTAATTAATTAATTGAAGTGAGAATGCTTTAAAAGGCGGCTGTTGAATTGATATTTTTCTACTGGGAGCTAATGCAGAATAATAGTGAAATGCAGAATAATAGTAAAATGCAGAATATTAGTGAAGCTGCTAGGGCTTTTAAACGTAATGAAAGAAAACGTGTTCGAAGAGCCCAAGAAAGTGTTGCGGAATGTTATGGAAGACGTAGATTGCAGAGATCAAGTGCAATAATAATTGTTCAAGATATAACAGTAGATGTCGAAGAGTATAATATTGGCTCAATGACGGAACAATGTAGTTATTGTAATACTTACTTCTGGGCCAAAAAAAGAAATTCTTCTGGCAAATATACGAAGTGCTGCCACGATGGAAAAATTAATTTGCCTACACTAATGGACATTCCCGAGTTGCTGCAAATATTATTAAGTGATAATTCGATTGAGACACGAAATTATCGAAATTATATCCGGGAATATAATTCTGCTCTTGCTTTTGCATCATTTGGAGCACACATAAAGCCACCTCCTTGAAATTTATTTCGCTAATATGTTTCTCATTTAGCTAATGTTTTGATTTTTTCACCATGTACAATCTAAATAGCTAATCTACCGTTTTAAAAGCCAATAAGAACATTGATAGAATTCTTCTACACAAGTACAATACTATGTCTTTGATGATAATATACTATGCCTTTGTGCTGGAACATTGTGTTCATTGGCGAGCGAGAGCAGCGAGCCATGGTTCACGGCGTGAACCACATGGGGTTGCGTAGCAATTCTCGGGGGTTGGCGAGCATTAGCGGGCAGGGTGCGGAGCCTCCTAGTAATTATTTATTTTGTTAAAGCTCAAGATGTCTTGTCTTTAAAAAACACTATCAAATAAGCTTTTTTGTGCGATAATTTAATTGTTAACGATATGATTTATTCCATGTAGTTTTGAGAAATTGATGGCTATTGTAAAATGTCTTTAAAGTTAGAAATATGTTCCAACAACGCATCTTATTTGATTGATAGTTAAGTTTAAATTGATTGATAGTCTTAATTGATTTGATTGATATCATAAATAGTTTGAGGCATTTGAGGGATAACCTAAGCTGGTGTTGTTAGACTTAGAGCTTATTTCAGACATGTGCGTTTTAGTTGATCTTGCTCTTAGCTAGGCCTCTTGTTCACTGTCTTTGTTTTTGGTAAAACTGCTGCGCTCAGTCTTTAGCAATATCTGTGAGTCTCTACCTTGAACTCCTTGCAAATTCCATAAATGTACAAATCTATTCAGATGTACAAATCTATCAGATGTACATCTTAAATGAACAAATCTATCAGCACGTCAAGAATAAAATTTTTCTGGCAAATATGTTGTTACGGTATCAACAATTTTTAATACCAGAATATAATTTCCTTATAAAAATGATATAGTAAAAACGGACCGTTCGTAGAATAGAAATATTTATAGTTCATTTAGATTATTTGATAAATATTTTAAATCATAAAAACGGTAACGTATTTCCATATTATTTTAAAGAAAAACATGATATTTTCCGGAAATGCTCATATAGCCATTAAATGGTCATTAAAACTAAAACTTTTGGGTTAACCATCATAGACATTTGAAAATTCAATGAAAGATTCAACAATTCCTTAAAAGACTTTTATTAAAAATACAATAAACTTGGTCAACAAGTATTTCATAACAACTTTAGAAACAAAAGGCAGTACTTTGAAATAAATAAATAGGAATAATTCATAATCATATTTGGCGTTTACAATTACATAAGACACAAAAAGAGACATACATGAATACACAACACATTTGTTGAAATTTAGCATCTAAAATGTTTGAGCCATTTAACTTGAAAATGTAAAAAAAAATTTTTTTTTTGAAATTAGTGTAATTTTATTTTTATGAAATTATTAATAAAACTGCTTTCTCTGTATCGTCACGTGAAAAAATTCCCAAAGTGACCCGTACCTGGGACAGAGAAATAAATGGAAGTAAAACCATTCAATTTCCTATCTTATTTTCGAGAGGAAAGCAAATGATTTCTCTACCAGTTTCTCAATTATAGGCAAGACTTCCTATGGGAGTTCTTCTCGTGACGGCCAGTCTATATTTGTTCTAAATATAATAACACAATACGTATTTCAAAACACATAATATGCACTTTTTACAGATATCACAATTTTTACAGACACGTATTGCGTTTATTTCACAAATTAATATCAACATCGCAAAATATAAATGCATATTATTGAAAAAAATTAATGACTGTTTTTTACCAGTTTTATTAGGGTGTATATAAACTCACTTTTTGAAGCCTTTTTTGGTTCTACTTGATTTACAAGGTAACCGCTGTTAAAACGACGCCAAAAATAACGCCAAGCTAGAATTATTCGCATTTATGTCGCATTATATGTCTCAGCATAGCGTTATATTAAGTTTGTTGCAAATTAAATCGAGATTATGGTTCGACGTGGTCCAAAATTTCTAACAATATTTCATAGTAATTTTTTTTAATTTTAATTTTGCATCCAATTTCATCAATTCTTAATTCAGTATAATTTAACGTTTCTTGATTATGCAGATGACATAGTCCTTATTTCATCTAAATTCATCGATCTTGGAAGAAAAAAAAAACAGAAACATTTTAGGAACATGTAAATTAAATCTGTTTAATACGAATAAAACGAAAACCATGAAAATAAATGCTAATATCTTTGAAATTTTGAAGAAAACATGGAGATGGGCTGGACATATATTTTTCGTCTAAAACGGAATACCAATCCTAAAACCGCACTTACTTGGGCACCCGATGGAAAATAAAAAAGAGGAAGGCCGAAACTTACTTAGCAAAGATATATGCACGAAAATATGTGCGAAGCAAAATTAATTGGATGGGAAGAGGCAAGAGGACAGGCTCAAAAGGGGTGCCTGGAAAAAGAGACTTGAGGCTTTTTGCTCCAGATAGCGCGAAGAAAATAGATAGGTAGGCGTAATTCAGAGTTTTAGTATATTGTTAGAATAAATCTGAATGAAAATAAAACTTTTTAGCCAACCAAATATTTTTTGGTTCGTTCAAACAAACTTTAAAAAATTGTAATTAAATATTTTTAAATATATTTAAAATAATTTAATTGAAAAATTATTCAAAACATATTTTAATATGTTTTGAATTTAGTTCTTATTTAAAAAAATATAACATGGATCCTTAAAGTTAAAAATAAGTTATATATTTACGTGTTCAAACTGCTCCCTTTTAATTCTATTGTACTCAATTTAATAAAATTGATTTTTTCAGTGCATTTTTAAGAAAATTTCAACCCTGAAAAGACTTTTTCTTTTATCTATAATTTTTTCGTCCATTTGAATATTTTAACAAACTTTGAACCAATTATCTTTTGAACTTTAATTTTAGGTGCTCTAAAAACTAAAACTGATTTTGAAGTAATGCTAAAACTGATTTTGCAGTAAAACTAAAGCCGATTGCGCAGTTTTCTTTAATCTGCTACTTGATGCTTCTTTAAACTGCTTCTGGATACTCGCATTTACCAGTTGACACTGCTTCTTGACACTAAAGTCCTTGTTAAGATCTAAAACCATTTTCTAAGTTCCCACATACAAAAATTTATGAAGAATTCAATACAATGAATAGAAACACACTATGAACATGCAAACAATATTGGCTATTTTGAACACTTCTGACAATATTTATCCATATAAAAACATAGCCACACACATACACGTAACAAACTGATGACTAGATTTAAAATTCAGCATGCACCTTGGTAGCCCTTGCCATAAGGCAATCAACATCAAGGCAAGAACAAGTTTATTTTGCTTTAAAATCTGGTATTATTTGAACCTGATAAATGCCATCATACTATTTGGTCTGTATAAACCCCACTTTAGGCCAAGCATAGAAATTTCATGAAATGCGGTATAGTTTTCCTTGAAATATGCTTAAAATTACATTCATTAGACTCAAAAAATTTCGTCCAGGAAAATTTTTTTTTAATGTCCCATTGCCAAGTCAATGTATAAATCACTTAGTTGAACGCTAGTTTTTTTTCATGATATTTGTTTTATTTTTATTTTATTTAGAGAACTTGCAACTTTATTCCATCGTAAAAACATATGATTAGTCTGAAATGGGATAATTATACATTTTTAAAAAGTCAATAACTATTTCAAGTTCAGAAAAAAACTAGTTTAGTTTGAAAATTTATTAACAGAAAATGTTTATTCCAATCGAATTAATTAATATTTTATAGACATTTCCAGAACTCTAGAAAATAGCTGAAAATGAAATATATACGTCACAGTGTTAATAAAAAATATTTATTGAAATAGTGCGTTGAGGCATCTTTGGCCAAAAAGGCGTTAAAAAAGAGCAAAACGTACTTATAACATACATCTTATCATTCCAATCTTTCAAAGATTCTTGTTCTTCTTATCATTTATCGCAGTTTTCTATTAACTTATTTATAACATATTTCACATGCTTATTAATATCATATAGCTTTATCATTCTTATATATTCATGAATTTTTATTCTTTTTATCATTTGTCACAGGAAATCAGAATTTTGAAATTCTTATCATTTGTGACGTAGGTAAGCAAAGTATAACTAACCTAATAAATTTGATTTTAAACAGTTTTCTTAGACTTTCTTATTTTCACATATTTTTATAATATTAATTAACACTTCGGTATATCACGAGTTACTGTTGATTTGTTTTCACATTCCGGCAATAATTCATTGTAGTCTTTCATAGTAGTCTTCAAAGTAGTCTTTGAATGGTAATATTATATTGTGGTCTGTATGCTTTAATCATAAAATAAAGTAAAAACAACAAAAATATATGTATATTATTCTGGTCTTTCTATAGTTACCGACAATCCATGTGGTATAAAATGCTTATTATGTGTATAGACCCAAATCCCATGAAATTTCTTTTTCTCACGTTGGCAACACAAAGCAGATACAAACTGAGCCATAGCTAACGCCAAAAATAAAAAGTTAAAACCGAACTCTACGCGAAGTGTGCTATATTTTTGTTTAAATTATGAATATGCAGGTTACATAATAATTACATATGGCCACATAATAATACATTTATGCATCCTACATAATAATTAAAAATTAAATTTTAGTTTAAATGATGCTTAATAATTTACGCGTTACTTAATATTCTTCGAAGGTTAATTTACTCAAAAGAGTTTTAATTAAACTCCAGAACAATATTAACAGAAGCAGAAACGGTGCAGTTAATTAAATGCTTTTAATTTAATCATGCTATGCAATAATAAATCATTAAAAAGGGACTAAACGATATTATAACTATATTTTGACTCTGTTAGAAATTTAGTTCAGAACATAAAGTCAAATGCTTGTTCTTGCCTCAAATGAGAATAGCACATAGGGCGAAATTATTAATGAAAGCATTTCAATAAATTGTTAAACGAAGCTTCCTAATTTTGTATGCAAATCTTGCAACGTTCTCAAAAGTTCATTAACTGACGGTCTGATTTGGGGTACGTCTGACCAGCAGTATCGCATCAGCTTATATCTAAGAAAGAAAAAAAAAAACAAATGTAATGTACAATAATTTTATCTGATAGAAACTTCTAGAAAAAAAATACTTACAGCAATGGTCATCCTTAACACATATTTACAGAAATCATGTTAAAATTATAGTTGAAAATGTATACACATTATAAGCCATCAAATCATCAGTTTAATTGTCAGAGGAAACAGAAAGAAATATATAAAAAGGCTATTAATAAAAATACCTCTAATTTCACGACACAATCAAGGTGGTTTTGATGTTTTTCTTCCCTCCTATCGCATTGGCAGTTTGACAGAATTCAATACAGTTTTCTTTTCTTTTCTTTTTTTTTTAAATATAATGCTGTTCCGCCTAATGTGTATGTTTATTTGAACAAATATGGATTAAGAATATCGGAACTTAGATATCTTCACTCCGCTGATTTCAAATCGGCCATCAATTTCTCTCTCCAAATAACACTTTTTTTTAATGATGTTTTAGTATCTTTTTTGTCAAAATGTACAAGTTTTAGTGCACATCATCAAGATTAAAAATGAGTAGGAACCCATGTTAGGAAATCAGAGGCCGGCAGGAGTGCTTCGCTATTATGAACTGTTTCTTCGAGTGCTTCTGAACAGGTCGTAATAAGAAAGGCATAATAGAAGTCTTTGTCGGGCTAACCGCGGGAGGCTTCCGTGATTTTACCCATCATGTTACGCAAATGCGGGTTAGTTCCATCAAAAAGTCCTACACCAAGGCAGATTTCTCCTAATACTTGATCCAGTAGCTTCTTTGTCTTCTGGATTGGGTTCAAAATTACAAGGTTATGGAACTGGACATTAGTAGTCATGAATCCAAAATTGGATCAACGACGGTTATAAAATAAAATAAGAAATAGAAACCTTAGTGGCGTACAATAACATTTCTGTCATGGGCAATTTTAATCCTGAGCCTCAACTCCTCTAAAGTTTGGCGCAACATTTACGCTATTACACATAACGTTTTTAATTTTGTACATCTTGAAGAAAAAGAAACAAAAAGTATCAGTTGCTCTAAGAGCGAGACTAATTTCAGAGATGAAATCCCCACTTCCGAATTAGGCAAGATCAAGTTATATGTAGCAAAAATTTGTTCCCCAATCCTATAATTCTAAATATATATCATTCTAAACAGGCATTATTCTATATATGAAGTATTCTAAAAATATAGTAAGGGTCTAAAAATATAAAATATAGTAATCACGAAACACCGCGCGAACTCAAATGGAATTAGTATTTCCTGCATGCATTGTTATAACATACTTTTTAGAATTCGACTGATCTCTTTGAGAAAATAAGGATTGTGGAATGGGAAGAAGAATACTATAATTCGATATTAACAAAAAATATGCAATAATTTTACAATGCAGATTATAAAAACATCATTATTCCAATTATTTTTAAAGCTTAGTAATATCAAATTAAAAGATGACTTATACTTACAGATCATCAGGGCAGTTTTTCGGTTGGTCTAATCTATAACCATCTATCAGAGCTGAGTACATTTCAAATGCATCTACTGATAAGTACGGCTGCTGTCCCAGTGTTATCAGTTCCCACATTGTAACTCCATAGGCCCACTGCAATGATCACATAATACCATCATTTATTGATCTTGTAACTCGTTGAAATTGTGCAACAGATACAACCATCACAGATAAACATTGAAAAAGAACTCGCAAGCAAATAATTTACGCTCAATATAGTAGTTGAGACTCTTTCTTGCTTTATTATGTCCTAATGTGTTAATTTCATAAGAATGTAAAACATAATTTACACCTATAATCCTGTCCTACCGATAGTTTCTTCTAAGTAATACCATTTTGATGGGTACAGTGCGCAAAAGAAGAAAAAAAACGGGCCACCCTGAATAACTTTTGATCTAATGATTGGGATTTCACGTTTTATGATTCAATCTTAATGGTTTAAAGGGGTTGACTTCAATTGTGCTAATTAATTAGTGCTGACGATATTTGAAGCTACGAAATTGGACACAAAAACGTACTTTCCATGTTATAAACATACATTTTCATGATGGATTCGAAATTCTGACCCCTAATATATAGGGTGTAGCCGCTATTTGGAAAATATGGTCTCAATTGTTTGATCTGGAGAGCTGACCAAAGTTTAGATCCCATACTGTTAATTTTTCTTTTTACGTATTTCGCCAAACCTCGTGAGCTTTTTTTAGCAAATCCAAACATTTTTGCACCCAGTTATAAACTTCGTTAATCTAAGGATAATCCGATGCAAAGAATAACTTGCAGTAATTATTTATTATTCTGTTTAATAACAGTCAAGAAATTTTTAATTGTTAAGTATACATTATTTTAAGGAATATGATATTTTACATGGCAAAATACAAAGTTTAAGGAAAATCGGTCGAATTTTTCTAGAGAAATCAAAGGACAGGACTTTTTTTAAATATCATCTGCACTAATTAATTGACAGATCACTCTTTCGAACCGTTAAGAATGTGTGTGTGATTTAAAATCAAAAGTAATTCTTTACTATAAACTACTTTTTTTAATAATGACTTCAATTTAATTTTAGCGGTGAGATAAACATTTTGTTTCTAATTTTTGCTGTCAGGTAAGGAATTTTTTATTGTTTGCGAAAAATATCATAGATCTGCTTTTTTTTGTACCTTTTTAATTCCTCCTACGCAAAAAGCAGGAAAAAAATTAAAAAGAAAGATAAGAGTTTAAATTTTTCTTAATTCTATTAAGATATGAAAAAGCAAGTCTTTACTGACCACGTCCGTGGAGTAGGTGTATTCGTTCTTGACGATGCTCTCAATGGAAAGCCATTTGATGGGTCTGTTCTCACTATCACAGAGGCAGTGGTAATCGTCTGGAAACAGATCTCTCGCAAGTGCGTTGTCCGTCAATTTGATGCGAAGTCTCTCTGTAAGCCTAGAAGAAAACAATTAATCATTAGTATAAATCAAGTTCATAATGATAAAATTGAAAAACATCGTGTCTCTTGTCTGAATAAACTATCCAAAAGTATTCGAACACTCCCATAAACAGAATGATTTGGAATTGTTTTTCAAGGTTTGGCCATGTTTCCTTAATTCTTGTTGTTAGAAACATGAACTCTGAGATGTTAATAACTCTGAATAATGATGTTTTTCCAAATTTGTGGCAATATTTCGGCGAAGACTCATTTTTCTCAAAGTAGGATAACTGCTACATTCACACATACTTGCGCATGTCATTGTTGGACAAAATAGGTGTTCAAAAACTGATTGGCCTTCTACAGTCCCAATCTAAATCTTTTCGAACATTTTTGGTAGAAATTCAAACGCAGATCGGCCAAATTGATCACTCACCCTCACTGCAAGCATTCATTTCAGTTATTATGGATGGCTGGAAGTTAATTCCTGTGGCCATGTATCAAGTACTTGTGGAATGTGTGTTTAGGCTGTCATCGATGCGAAAAGGAAAGGTATCAATATTCAATATCATATTAACACATGGGTCAAGATTCTCCTCGAGTCCATACTGGGTGTCCGAAAACATTTGCCTAGGCAGTGAATCTTTCCGTCTGAGTACAAAACGAGAAATTACAGTTTAAACCACTGACGGTTCTCAGAGAGTAAGAAAAAAAAATAAAATCGGATTTTAACATATAATTTTCTCTGCATAGCAAAAACCAGTCTTTCTATGTTATTAGATAGGGAAATAGTGCGTAGGTGCAAAACAGGCACCCGATTTTGCTCATTTGCTAAACCGCCTGAGTGTTAAAGAAATTGTTTGTTAAGAATAGCCAACCCTGGTAAAACAGAAGAAAAGAAAGCAACTTTTTCGTCTTCCAAAGAATGCTATAGTTCGTTCACCAGAAGTTGAGACTTGGCTCCACCTCCTGGGACGCAGAGTTCATTTCAGCGCGGGAGTTAGAAGAGAAACATCTCCGTTGTTGAAATTGAGACAACCCTTAATTTGCGCCAAACTTTCTCCATCTAGGGCTCATCAAATT
>NC_092206.1:17549953-17631359 GCF_043381705.1 Parasteatoda tepidariorum
CAAATTTATGAAATATTTATTGTTAAAAAAATGCACATAAAGTTTGCGAAATAAATATTTTTGCCAAACGATCGCCAAATAGCAACATTGTTCAGGATTGCTCACAACCTTCTCCCAAAAATAGCGAAATAGTATCGTCGTATACCACGTGATGAAGGCGGAGCCAAGTGCCAACTCCTGGTGAACGAGCTATAAATGTATTGAAGTTAAGTTTAAGATATTTAATGCTATACAACTTTTGTCATTGTAAGCAATGTTTCTTTACTTTCAATGCGGAAACCTCAAGGTTTACATATTGTAGTCCCAGTTTGGGCCTGTATTACAGTTAAATTGAAAGCTTCCTGATGACATTTGGACTAAAAGGTTTATTGTATATTAAGTACTGTAGCAAAAATTAATTGAAAATTTATAGTGAATTGGGTTTAAATTAAAATAAAAGTTGTCCAGTGAAGGTGTCATAAAGAAATTTTTGACAAACAAAGTGCTATACAAACCCGGTTTGTAACCGAAAAAAAGGCCCGGGAAATTCAGAGACCTCTAAATTCCCCACTAGTTCATCTTAAAGTGGCACAAACAATTGTAATTTTTTTATAAATAAAATAATTTGTTATATTAATTAAAAAAATTAACAATTCAGTCATGATTTTTAAGAAACTAACGTACCTAATTCATAAAAATGGACTATAACATCATGCAGTTCCGTCATATTTTATTTTGGTCAATAAATCTGCCTTAAAATGACGCTGTTTTTTTTACAAAAAATTAACTGATCTTTTTTTTCTCCATTAAACGTTTTTCTCAAATAATTAGATACAATAAATTTAAGTGTCATGATGTACTTAATGTACCGTTGAAAAGAATAACAGGATTATTAAGTAACAATAATGAGTTAAATTTACGAACCAAATGGTTATCTTTACTACATTTAGGCCGATTAGTAGAATTCTTAAATGGCAACAACAGGTAAGTTTACAAGCTAAATAGTAATCTATATTATTTTTAAATCGAATATTAGGATTATTAAACAACCATTAATTTTTTCTTACAACAAAAATTATTCTACATTTCCATTCGATATAATTTATGTGTTTCGATTTGAATTTTAAACAATACTTACACGCAATTTCTAGTTGCAATATCTCTATGAATAATTCCTCTCTCGTGCAGAAATTCTATAGCCTTCACAATTTGTATGGCCATCGATACCAAATCAATAGTCATCAAAGCCTGACAAAAATATAAGAAAAATACTTTTAAAATATAGTACTATTTCTACAAATGAATATTGAAATGTATGTCACATTTTAGTTTGGACGAAAAACATAGTATCGTCTTAAAATAGGATAAATAGACAAATTTATGAAAAAATTAAAAGATTCTCATAACACAGTATTGATTAACAATCATACTGGCACGATTTGATTTCATTAGTAATTGTTTACAATTGAGAACGAGTTGGCGAGTGTTTGCAATTGTCTTCAATGTTGCTTTTCATCTGCAGAAACTGAAGTTTCTGCAGATGCGTATTTGATTTATAACCCACCCTAATTTAAGAATTAGAATATGTATGTAACCTATTTATTGATTCTGACTTTATATTATCTCGAAAAAATAACTTAACTGATTCATATGTGTTTCATATCTTACTGTAATTATAACTTTTACTGTTACTAAATGACAAATATGGGGTTAGTGATGGCTACTTTACACCGAGTAGTGTAAAAGAACATTTGAGCTGCTTTTTAGCATCCCTTGGGTTTTGATGCAGTAGAACATTACTTTGAAAAGTATTTACTACCATTTTTGATACATAACCCCTTGTCAGGGGTCTGTCCAGACATTTTCTGAAAGGTCCGTTTTTCGTGAAATTGAGAAAAAATTACTCACATTCTTTCAACCAGGGTCCGCTTTTATGAATTTGTGCAAATAGGGTCCGTTATTGCAAAAAAAAAATTTTTTCAAGGAGTTTTTAAATTGTAAAGACATACAAGATTATGCTCAACACTGTAAAATTATAATTAAAAAAATTAAATTTTAAAAAATAAACAACAATTGCTGCTTCTAAATTAGAGATGCAACATACAAATATTTGGTATTTAGCCTATACTGCTGAACGCAGAATATTAATTTCGGACGAATAATGGAAGAATCGTCTGCCAGCGTCAAAACTTAATTCGTTTACATCCATCTTTCTTGTTTTCTGCCCTGGAAAGGGTTTATTCGATTAACAAAATAATAATGAAGATAAACAAATTTGTGAAGGGTCCGATCAAAAAAAAATCATTTTGTGAAGGGTCCGTTTTTAATTTAAATTTTTTTGTGAAGAGCCCGTTTTTATGAAAAGATATTTTTTGTCCGTAAACGGACCCAAATTTCTTCTAAACAGACCCCTGATAGTGGAGGAAAATTTTTACAGACAGACGCGAAACTAAAATGAAGAAAGCAAAATTATGAAATATAATTATTATTTTTGCGTTATTCAAGTCGACTTTAAAAGAGAAAATAATTCTATTTTTGTCTCATCTCAAACGGGTGCAGCATCAAGTTCGTTTTACCATCACCAAAGACTCCCTCCACGTCTTTCAAAAATAATATAGTTTAGCGGTAAGAATAAAATTATTAGTAAACGTTGTTATCTGCACCTATTTGCAGTGTACAGTGCAGAAAATAAACCGGACCCTGAATAACTTTTGATCTAATGAACGGATCTTCACGTTTCACTCTTAATGGTTCGAGATGATGACTACAAACGTGCTAATTAATAAGTGCAAACGATATTTTAAGTTACAAAATCAGACTAAAAAACGTACTTTCTATCAATAAACATACCTTTTTTTATGGATTACGGTTTCTGAACCCCAAAATATAGGGGACAGCTACAATCCGGAAATTAGGGTCTAAATAGTTTGATCAGGAGAGTGGTTCAAAGTTTGGATCCCTTAATGTTAATTTTACTTTTTGCGTACTTCGGCATATCTCGAGAAATTTTTAAGTAAATTATAAAATTCGTTTATCCAAAGGTAATTCCACACAAAAAAATTTTTTTTTAAAATTTTGTTCATGTTTTATTATTTTATTTAATAATGGTCGGAAAAATTTTGAATTGTAAGGTATATAATTATTTGCATCATTTTAAAGAAAATAATTTCACGTTGAAAAATACAAAATGTGAACAAAATCCGTTGAATAGTTCCTGAGAAATTATAATTCAAAAAAGTCAGATATTTAAAATTCGATCAAACTATTGGAGCCGTATTTCCCAGAATGAGGTGACCCCTATGTTTTAGGGGCCAGAAATCCGAATCCGAGGGGGAAAAAAGCACGTTTTTTCAGAGAAAGTACGTTTTTGTGTTTGATTTAGTAATTTATAGTCTGCACTTATTAATCACCATGTTTGAGGTCACCCCTTCGAACCTAGATTGAGTCCTATAACGTGAAAATCCCGTCATTAGATCAAAAGTTAATCAGGATGGTCCATTTTTTTTGCTGACTGTACATTAGAAAGTGATAGAAATAAAATACCATTATAAAACTGCAAAATAACAACGTTACTTTTTTATTTATTTAGCAAAATCTTCAGATTTTGGAAAAAAATAAAACAAATATCGATTCTAAGATTTTTATTGTAGCAAAACATTTGCTTTACGCGTAAATATAAAAGTATAGCACTCACGTGACAGGGATCTCCGGAGCATTTCCGGAGGAATAGTTTGAGATTTCCCTTGCTGGTGTAGGGATAAATGAGCATTGGATGCAGGGGATCTTCTGTACAAAGACCAATCAGAGGCAAGATGAACTCGTGTTTTAGACCCAGCATCTTCATTCCTTCTTTGATGAGCAGAGAGATTTGAGCTGAATTGGCTTGGTCTGAAAATACATTTAACTTGGAGAATGAAACCATTTTCTCAGTTTTCAATTTATTTACTTTTTATTCTATTTAAATTGTATATATAGGAATAAAACTCGTAAAGCTTTCAAATTAGCTAGATTTGCACACTTCTGTAAAATTTTATTTCCGATTATTAAAAAAGAGAAACATAGAGCGAAATTAGCTAGTAGTAAAAAGATAGACTACCATTCTATAGCCTATTTTTTCTTTACTACTACAACTAATATATACGCTTTTGCTAGGTGATTCCAAAATTTTAATTATATACCACGCTGAGTTGTCAAGAAATACGATAATTCTCGATATAGAGCAATATTTTCTAAAATTAATTATTTCTTTTAATTTTTAAAAGGTCAATATTTTTGTCACTCTAATAGAACTTTTGAACACTCACGTTGATATCGAATATGATAATTATGGTTAGCAATGCAAATCGCAACTTTATATTAATAGATATTTATTGTTATCTATAAATATTCCAAATTTGATATTTATCGTTTTGCACTGTATTCATAATATATAATTAGAATACATTTTCAAATTTCGTTATTAGGAAGTTTCAATATATCGGGTTTAAATATACGATATATCTCCCAGCTCTACTATGCAATTTTATCTATATTCAATTTATTTATATATTTTTTTATTTACAAGAACTATTCGATACATTTTTTGATAACTTATTAAACTATTTATTAATCATAAAACTCTAATGACTGTCGAATCTAAAAGAACGAAAAATAGTTTTCTGTTACAGAAGGAAAAACAGTTCTTTGTTATTTTTATTAACCATAAAATTCTAATAAGTTGTTGTTGTTCTTAATTTACGTCGCACTAGAGCTGCACAATGGGCTATTGGTGACGGTCTGGGAAACATCCCGGAGGATGATCCGAAGACATGCCATCACAATTTTGATCCTCTGCGGAGGGGATGGCACCCCCGCTTCGGTAGCCCGACGACCTGCGCGCGAAGTCGAGCACTTTACGGTAGCACAGTTTAACGAGGACCAATACCGCACACCCTCGATCCCTACGCAGACTGATCCAAGTGGTCACCCACCCGCACACTGACCGCAGCCAGTGATGCTTGACTTCGGTGATCTGGTGGGAACCGTGTCTTAAAGATCAGTCCACTGCGGGACAAAATTCTAATAAGTGCCGAATCTAAAAGAACTCAAAATGACTCTATATTACAGGATAAACTTTTCATTGCCAATTTCTTTCATCCTCGTAACTTATTTAAAGTATAGAAAAGTGAGTTCAGGCAAATTTAGAGTAAAGCCATCAAGTTTCAAATACTAAAACGAAATTTTCAAAATATCCAAATGAAAATAAATTATGAGAGGAAAACTTAGGATTATGCAATAAAGAAGTTCTAGTCCAATAACTTGTTCACATTTTTAATTTTTTTTCAACAATAGATACTTTATGGCTTACTCTAGGATTGCCTGAATTTACTTTTTCTTTTTTTTAAGTTTTAAATTAGTAATGAAGGTGAAAGAGAATTTGTGACGAAAGGTTTCTCCCGTGGTACAGCGTCCTCTTAAGTTCATGCATATTAGAACTTTCCTTGTACCTTTGTAGTTTTTTTAGAAACTGAAAAATAATATAAGTTCTGAGTTTCTTATCTTGTAACGAACATGGTTTCGTATCTTACAAGATATAACATGTTAGATAAAAATATCTTACTCTCTATCTAAAAAAAAGGCTTATTTTTTGTTTATTATGACACTTGCACAAGCCAAGAACGCCAGCCATTGGCCCTTGAGAATTAAATCATAAAGGTGCGCCTTTCACTTGACAAGAGAGTATCGCAGAGGTTAAAGTACGTTGTAACTCAAAATCTACGTGATAGATGGCAGCATCATTCATTCGTGAGGTCTCTTCCTCTATTTAGACATATACTTGAAGTGGAAGGAAGTTTTCTCCAGATCTCTGCACCCATGCTACTGCTCAGCAACCGACCACATGAGTTTCTATTCCATAGATTTTACGAACACGTATGTTGCATGTATTCGGTGGGTCTTATCGGAATCGAGGATCGAACCACGGACCGGAGGTCGATTCTCTAACTACTGAACTACCATGGCCTAAAAGCTTATTTAAAACAGCTTAACTCATTTCTAGTTGTATGAGTTATTATCGCAGTAAATATGTCTACAATATACACTGAAGAGAAAAAAAAACTGGTATACCTGCCTAATATCGTGTGGGCCCCCCGCGAGCACGCAGAAGTGCCGCAACACGACGTGGCATGGATTCGATCAATGTGTGAAGTAGTGCTGGAGATAATTGACACCATGAATCCTGCAGGGCTGTCCATAAACCAGTAGGAGTAAGGGGGGGGGACATCTTCTGAACATCACGTTGCAAGGTATCCCAAATATGTTCAATAATGTTCATGTCTGGGGATTTTGGTGGATTTCCGATACTCACGGTATACTCGTAAAATGGTCGTACGTGAAAATTCAAATTTCATTGCTATCTCGGAGATGCTATGTGCCATCTCCCGTGCGCCGACTATAACACCACGTTTAAACACACTTAAATCTGTATGACCTGGCATTGTTGCAGCAGTAACCGATCCAAGATCTGTGCTAGACACTCGTTGTCTTATAAACGCATTGCCGATTGCAGCGCTGTACTTTGATTGGCTCCATACCCCTTTATTTGCATACTCATTCCTGTACCAGTTTTTTTGGCTCTTCAGTGTATATAGGCTAACTACAGTATTTTAAAAATGGATCCAAAATTTAAAAAAAAAAAAATGATTAAGAACATAAAGATTTCACATTACTTGTGACAGTTTTTATAAATGTGGGTAAGCTGTGGGGCNATGGTCGTACGTGAAAATCCAAATTTCATTGCTATCTCGGAGATGCTATGTCCCATCTCCCGTGCGCCGACTGTAACACCACCTTCAAACACACTTAAATCTGTATGACCTGGCATTGTTGCAGCAGTAACCGATCTAAGAACTGTGCTAGACACTCGTTGTCTTATAAACGCATTGCCGATTGTAGCGCTGTACTTTGATTGGCTCCATACCCCTTTATTTGCATACTCATTCCTGTACCAGTTTTTTTTTGGCTCTTCAGTGTATATAGGTTAACTACAGTATTTTAAAAATGGATCCAAAATTTAAAAAAAAAATGATTAAGAACATAGAGATTTAACATTACTTGTGACAGTTTTTATAAATGTGGGTAAGCTGTGGGGCACTATCATGTCGTCATCTCTGATAATGGCACTATAAACTTGACCGTAAGTCCCTAAAGGAGAAATGAAAAAGAAACATTCCATTCAAGAACCCAAGAATAAGATCAAGTATTGATGGAAACAGAATCAAAGAATCTTACCTTCTTGTAATTTCTCTCGGAGGTTGATTTTTCTCTTATCTATTCGAATTTTAGCAACTTGTTCAGAAACATCCCTCGGATCCCACAGAGGCTTAAATTCACTTGGGGCCATGCATGTGGTGTTGGTAATGGGGGTATAAATTTTAATGCTTGCATAACCTAAAATTGTTAATGCCTATTAAGAGCACGTTTAGTAAAAAAACATATAGAGAAACTTTATACATTTTAAAAGCATTGGAAACTTGCAATTCGAGAAGAAGACGATCTCTGATACCCAGTCACGCGACCTATGCCCTTAGCTATAGCTGATCGTTTCTAAACAAGATGGCATGTTAAAATTGAGTTAAGTTTCTCCACATAAGTTAGAATGTTAATTATCGTGAAGTTAATTAAATACAAGGCCACCTCGCACATCGAATTTGTTAAAATATAATTCTTTCGCGTCTATGTTTTTTACTTAACTTAGATTTATGATTTGTTAATGTATTTTATTGCAGCTATGAAATATTTTTGCTTTGTGTACCAGGAAACTTCAATGCAAAATCAGTTAGTTTATCTTCTACCTGGCTTTGTACCTGTCTTTAAGTAAGAAATATATTATGAAAGAACTGAAATGTTCGTGAAATAATCTTTGTGAAAGAATATAGAATGTATCACCTAAGAGAATTAATACTTGACTGGCTTGAAATGGAAGAGAAAGACCAGTAGCTAACGTAACAAATTTCAACAACTAATTAGGATTGAGACACCCACAGTACGTCATTTGCATAATGTCTAAAGAACAAAGGTTACTTTTATGCTGCTATATTAAATTAAGGTACCTGAATACCCTCGAAGACAAAATTTTGAAATCTTTTGATTAGATATGGGTTTTATGCTCTATCTTATAGATATAAAATTTGTTAAAAATATATGGGAACATTGGTAAGAAATACACTTTTATTACATTACACTATTGATGGTTGCACACTGTAAAAAAATTTGAATCAAATTACGGTAAAAACTATCGGCACTCAGGGTACCAGTAATTTTTATCATAAAATCCATTTCACTGTAAAATTATATGGAACAAAATAGCTGACATACCATGTTTTTTACAGTAATATTTATTGTAACACTGTTAATGAATAATTTTTTTTGTAAAAATTACTGTATAAAAGTTTATAGTAAAAATGTATTTCACGGATGTTGCACTGAGGGTGCCAGTACTTCTTACCGCATTTTGATCCGGAATTTTTTCAAGGATTTCCTTTTTATTTATAGTAATTCTACTTACTGTTTACAGTACTATTATTATTCGGCGTATCTGCTCTTAAAAAGGGATGACCTTGCGTCGTTACCGATAATGCTGGAGAGCTGCCGCCATAACTGAAAAAAATGAAAAGAAAATTTATGTTAAGAATGATAGAGATGCACATTGCTTACAAGTGTTAATATAGCAAATCAACTTTTAAGTTTTTGACCCTACTTTCTCCCCCAGTCTTTCTTATTATATTATATTTATAATAATATGTGCTTATCAAACATGAAGACAAAAAATTATGCACATTGCGGTTCGCAAATTAAAATTTTCACTAATGAGAATGTTGTAACAACATGAATACGGAAGGGAAAACATCAATACCAGTTGATTGAATAAAACTTGGAGGTGTTTCTACTCATCGAATATAAATTCTTCTTTGTTTCCTTCTGCTATCAAGTAGGTTTTGATATTGTTTGTCTCATCTCCCTATGAGCGTGAGCCGTGGTAGCTCATCATGTAGAGCGTTCACCTCCCAATGAGGTGTCTCAAATTTGAATCCCAGAGGTAATTGGTTGTTGCGAATTCTGCTCCCTGGGCGTGGCACTGACCACCAAGCTGACGTAATATATCCTCAGTCATGTGTTAGAATCCCCTTGTCGTCGGGTTAACCGTGGGAGATTTTCGTGGTTTTCCTCTCTATGTAACTCCACCAAAAAGTTCCTATGAAAGCTTGTTTGCTCCAATGCTCGATCCAAGAATTCTCTTGTTTTCTGGGTCGGGCTCAAATTTATAAGGTTACTGAGTTGAACATTGATAGTCGTAAACTCACTTAATGTGAATAAATTTTGGTGAACGCTTAACGCCGTGTCGAAAATAAATAGTGATTAGTTATAATTCGATAACGCTTTTGTTTTTTCCCCGCTTAAGAATTAATTTGAGACATCTATATTTTTTTCACAAATTCCAGAAATATATGGCAATGTAGTATATTTTGTATATGGTATGGTAACACATGGAACAATTTGTTATTGGTATAAACTACTTACTGTATAGCATCTGATCTCCGAATTTTGTGTCTTCTAAAGCAGAAGAGAGTCACTACCATGCTCAAAACCAACAGGAAGCCCAAAGCGCAACCAACTGCTATATATAGAGAGCTAGCTGTGGCGATCATAGCATCTGCTAAATTGACGAAACAGTTTAGTTTTTAAGAATTTATGATAAAAAATAATACTACATATATTTTAACTTTCTTTCATATACAGCAGTGGGATAAGTTAACCTAAAATTAAAACAGTTGCTTAAAAACGAACTAAAATTGTAGCTTAAAATTACCAAAAAATTATACCATACTTTATAAGATATATAAGCTCAAGTTAAATCTGAATTTATTGCAATCTTATTAAGATGATAAATTAAACCATATTACAGTGCAAATTATTTCTCCTTTTAGCTGCTTACACGATGACATGGCTAAAGTTGGTTCGAAGTATGGTTTAAACCTAAAATTTTAGGTAGTAACAAATAAGCAACATAATTTGATTCAACGTTCATCTAATTTTGTTTTTAAAAGTACAGAGGTAAGATTAATCATTCGGCATTTTGAGGTAGTTTCGAACAGAAGTTTTAGCTTATTTTGGAGTGAAACCTATTTCATTTTTGGACCAGTCTAAGGCGACAGTTTTATACTTTTAGTTTATCTAATCAGATGTAAACGTTTGACCCTAGATGGAATAATACTTAGAAATCTAGTTTTTTAATACTTAAAAATTGAGCAAATATATAAAATTAACTGAAGTTTCTTATTTTTTTCTACAAAATTTAAATTTTGGAGTATATCTGGGATGACAACGTGGGACAGGGTGGGGGATGGGACGAGAATTCGCAAAAGTAAATAGGAGCAGGTTTGGAACACAAATGTAGACCTAGGTCTGGTAAAAGTTAAGAAGCTTTATGTAGTCGCTGCCGTAACAACCCACCATGACATACTTATTTCCAATTTCAATAAAAGGGTTGCAATTTAGAGAATATAGTTTTAATACCTTAGTCAGGAGATCCGTAATTTTAATTTCGCTGTATCGCTGGAATGTATGTGTAGGCAAAAATTATATAATTGAAGCTATTCTAGATAAAATTAGTGGAATATTTTTTTCATTAAATTGCTTAAATTTGCAATTAATTAAAAATGGAATTAGCAATGAATTTTTTCAAAAATTTTGCAGTAAATATAAAGGGGAAAAATCGTGATTCCTGCTGAAAATGCAAAGGTTAGAAAAAATAAGGTAATATTTTTTTTCAGAAACTAGGATATAATTTTTAGGTTCAAACATTCACATCCAAATTATGTGATTAGCAATTAATTATTTACTGATTAAAATTCCTTTTCATAAAAGTTGTTATTTTAGAAAAAAAACATAAAATGTGAAATTTTCGTTCTATATTACATTTTATAGAATTATATAATATTTTTTTTCTAATACATAAAAAATACAAAATTTTATTTGCATTGCATGGTACTTATAGTTCTTATATATGTGCAAAAATTTAAGAAACGCTTTTTGTAATGCAAAAAGAAAAATGAAATTAATGTAAATGATATTGTATTTTTTTTATAAGTACACTGAAAATGCAAGCATTTATTTTTGAAAATACATTATATAATATTTGGATTGTATCTAGGTTTAATTTAATTTTTGCTTTTAATAGTATATTATATTGATAAATATTTAAGGTAACACTTACCAATCATAAGAGTATCAATCGAAGAATCATTTCCTGAAAAAAAATGAAAAATATTACATCTCTCAGTATAGAGAATGTTCAGTAATTATCATATTTCATATATAATATAAAGATTAATTTAGCCACGGGTTGTTTAGAAAGTGATTTCTTATTTTTCATATATATGCATAAGGAAAGATAATTTTCTTATAGTGAAAAAATATTTAATAGAATTATAATAGATTTTTCGTTTTAATATATTTTCCATTTCATTCCACCTTTTGCCATCCATCTGGCAGTTGCAAGGTACTACGATCAAATTTTTTTTGTTCTTTGCTAGCAAAATACTGATCCAGGTGATTTTTGACCTCCTCTTTTGAAAAGTTTGTAGAGACCGTTAACATTGTTGCAGACAACCCATTTCTTGCCTCAGTAATGATGCGCTTCAAAAATTAATAATTTTTTTTAGATTTGATCAGCGACGCGTTGAGACAAGAACTCGACGGTGCACAAATTTCTTTACGTAAGAGCATGAGGAATCCGTATGCCGAGCTTTCAGATTAAACTTAGGCGTTTCAAATGACCATTAATGGTTGATTTTAATCAATTATCGCTCTTATTGTGTCATCATCAGCTTCAACTGAACGTCTGGAACGCGGAGCATCTTCACTATCAAAATTGCCGAATCGAGATCTTGCAAACCAGTTTTGGTTCTGGCTTACTGTCAATATGGCCTTCTTTCAAATCAGATACTTTCTTCTTCGTTAAACAATATCTTTACCTTTTCGATAATAAGAAATCGAAAGCACCATAATCGAAAGGACCCCAACCAAAAACTGCAGCGTAAAATCAATCGAATTTTCTCCCAAAGAGGCCTTACTGTATTAGCTGTTAAAATATATAAGGATTAGGCGGCTTAAATGTGAAGTTGTCTATGAAAAATTATAGACTAATTCTAACTTCTACATAAAGAGTCGTTAAAGTTATAAAACTAACTAATATGGAAAACATTTGTTTCTTCACTTAAAAGTGTTGAGAGTACAAAAATGTTTAAGAAAGGAAATTCATTATAGTATAATATTTATATTATACTATTAATATTGAAAAAAAAACAAAATTACTTTTTAAAGAGTACAATATAATGCAAATTTTTTGTAACTTTATTTTGGGGTACACATATTAGTTTAAGAAGCTGGGCTATAGAATTATTATTATTATTATTGTTATTATTTTGCCCAAAAACTGTCGAATTAAGTTTTTTTTCTACATCAAAAGTTTGAAACTAGGAATTAGAAAACCAACAACTTTTTTTAATGAAATCGTCCTGTCAAAAAAAGTATTTGTTTTTTTATACAATTTGATTTATCATGAATTTTTTTTCCTCGAAATATTGAATAACATTGCATATCACATAATGTTGTATGATATATTTCAAATAAAATAAACCATTCTATGGCATTTCTTTGAATTAGAAAAATATTCTACATTAGAGCAACAGTTTTCAACTAAGGGAAATTTTAAAAGTTTAAAGCGAAAAACTTACCAAAAAAGAAAAATAAGGAATTTAAAAGAAAACCTTCAATCTAAAAACTTCTTCATCTGCTAAAAATTTCAAAATTTTTCATGCATACGAATATTTAAACAAGAATAGATTGTTGATTATCCCGTTTACAAAAACAAAGCAAAACATTTTATTTGTTAGAAAAATTATTTTTTTTACTCCCTTTTTAGAGACATGCAAAATTGAAATTGATTTAGCAAATAATCGATAATTTTCTTTAAAAGAATAAAATATCACTTTGAGAAAGGTAACTGTAATTGAAAACAAAGTAAAAAAAAGGGTTAAAGTAAATATTGATGTCATAGAGTGTTTATGCATGCGGGCAAATTAAATTGCACTGGAAAACTCATTTGGAAAAGATAAAACGATTTTCAATAGTTTTCAAAAGAAGTTTAGTTGTATCAGAGCTTCTTTAATTCTGTATTCGTTTGAAAAATCATTTTTCATTCTTGTTTAACTTCATTGAGATGACTCGTTGAAAGTGAATAAAGTTTATTTAGTTTTATTTTAAAAAGGATGTTTCTTAATCACTTTCACTTTCAGATATCGATGTAATCATTTGTCTTTTTTAAATTCAATATTTGCACAAACTTTCTGTGGACATTTAAATTCAGTTTCATGCTCTAATATTTTGTTTTGCTTTCGATGAATAAATATTTGCTAATTTTAAATAAGACTAAATGAAGGATAAATCAATTATTTTCTTAATGTTGCATATCTTTAATTAGAAAATGGCTTAAATTGAATATTTCATATTATCTTTAATCAAACATATTTTTGCAGGATTTTACAAACTCGATACAGATCAAAAATATTTGCATTTTATTTAATACTTCAACAGTAGTTTTAGATTCAGATTAATTTTATTTTCTTTTAATTTATAAAGGACTAAACAGATAAATATTTTTCTTGAATTTTAATTTTTTGAAAAATAGTTCAAAAGCAAAAAAGAAATTTTTCAGTATGCTAGTTAACAATAAATTACTTGTAATTATACTTGATTAATTTTTGTAATGTTATTTGATTATGGAACTTTATTAAACTTATGTAGTCCCTAAATAATGAAATATTAACAACCACCCAATATCAACAAACTGAGACAAAAAGGTTTTTAAAAGTTGATAAAAGATTCAGATGCAGAAAGTCATGCGAATTTAAAGCTTCAGTTTAGAGCAATCGAATCAAAATGTAAATCAATTAGCCTTTTTTAACTACAGTTTGGGCGAAATTATTTTGTGTTGTAAAGTAACTCTCGTTTAGGGTTATCTTACTTCACTAGAACAAAACACTAAGCTATTTAATCTCATAATAGTTACTCTCATGCCATGGTAATTCAGGCTGTAGAGCGTTAGCCTTCCAATGAGATGACCTGGGTTTGAATCCCAGTGAGTACCCGGCTCGGACTGACCACAGTGCCAACGCAAAATATCCTCAGTGGTAGATGAATCATGGGTTAGAGTTCTCCTGCCGTCCGGCTAACCGTGGGAGGCTTTTCTCCTCCATGTAAAGCAAATGTGAGTTAGCTCAATTAAAAAGTCCTCCACAAGGGGAAATTTCTCCTAATACTTGAGCCTGGAGTTCCTTTGTCTTCTGGTTTGAGTTTAAAATTACAAGGCTACGGGTATGGACATTGGTAGTCGTAAACCCAAAAATTGGGTCGGTTGTTCAACTACGGTTATAAAATAAAGTTGTTATTCTCATAATATTAACAAAATGTGTTTTCCTTAAATATCTTCGAGTTAGTGGAAATAAGTTTTAACTATTTTTGCGTACGTTAAAAGAAAACCATTATTGAAAATACAAAAATTTTTTGTGACGCCTTAAACTTAATAAAAAAATCCCCCCCCCTCCCCAAGAAAAAAACTCATCAGGTTATATGTAAATATTGAGAACAATGTTTTATAAGAGTAATTCAATGGCAGCAATAAAATACGATTTCCAAATTTTATGCAAATGTGGCTAAATGCTTGTAAAAAAAAAGAAACTAGGCTTTATGCAAAAATGCTGAGTAATTATAAAAATAAGAATGCATACAAAAAGGTTTTTTGAAGTTTTATGCTTAATGGCATCTAATTTTAATTAAAAATTAAGTTTAACTAACATTATTAAAAATTAATTATCGAAATTTACTGAAAATTATCAAAGTATTTGAAGACAATAATAAACACTATATAATAAAGTGTTAAGGTTTTCGTTTCTTCAAAATATAAATATGGTAACATATTGTTCGTCAAATATGGTAACATTGTTCTCAAATCTTCTAATCACTCTTTAAAAACAAATTGAGAAAAAGAAAAAGAAATGACGGATTTAACGGATTAATATATCCTCATACTATTTTAGATAAATTTTCGTTTTCGCTAGTGGTTCAGATTTTTCCATTCTTTTCCCTTCTATCCTATAGGGACATTTTGATCGCTTAAGGACCACCAAGGGACAGGCAGAAGTTATTTGAGAGTCTATGGTAACTTTGATGCAGTTGACCCCTGGAGAATTAACTGAGCTATGCAGCGTAGTGACTTCAAGCTATAGCGTCAGTCTTTGATAGTTCCCGAGAGACAGGAGTAGGTAAAGTTGCACAGATAAACTTTACAACAAATATATTAGTTCTTAAAGAACAGGAAAATCGATATTTTTAATAGATATTCTTAATTCAAAAATTCGGATGCAGTTTCTAGAGTTCGGATTTTGATAAAATGTCCATAAAAACGTAAAAAAATGGCTTTATAAAAAATAATGAATTGGAATGAAAAAGTTAATGCTGAGTTTCAATACGGTAATTGACGATGAAATTTTAAAGCAGTGCAAATTCGAGGAGCATAAACATGACTAGAGTGTTTTTCTAAAAGCTGGCATAAATTAGAATTATTTGGTTTTTTTAGAGGAATATTTATAAATTGCATTACTCACTTAAAATATATAAAGCAGAGCAAATCAGCTTGCACTTCTAAAAATTACAAAATATTTCCTAAAATTAAGAGAAATTCCAAAAATTTCATAAAATGTCCAACAATAAAAAATAACAAAATCCTCAAAGGACAAAAATGCACCAAATGAGTCCAAAAATACAATTGTCATACTTATAAGTTCAAATGTGAAATTCACCTTAAAGTGGCACGTAGGGTCGCAAATTCCACAGGTAGCCGATGTATAGTGATTTATGGTGCAAACCACGGGTATTACGCTTCTTATAAAATAAAATCATTTAAAAAATATGCATGCAATTCGCTTAGTGGTAAATGTGAACATGACACGTAGGAACGCAAATTCCACCGATAGTCTATACAAAGTAAAGGAGTTTTATTAACTTTATTTTGTAAAAGTTTCATCCATTTTCTTGGAACGAAACGTTTGAAATTTAAAAAAACTTATTTTGAACGCATAACTGAATGCGATGTAACCTTCCATTATAAAATCTTTAAGGCTAATTCAACCATTTTGAATTATTAAAATGCTGGAATAGTTTAAAATAATGATTTGGTATTTAGTATGAGAAACCCTTGAATAAAACTATTGTCTTACTTAAGTGGCATATCTTCTTTCGTTTTAAAATGAGGTGCGTTGTTTCCGGAAACGGAGGTAGCATCGAAAAATTCATATTCATAAATATTTCAACTTCAGCGTCCACTTTTCCTGTACACAACAGCACTACTCGGAATACTGAAACGAAATATGAAATATAATGATGTAAAAGATTAAAATTTCTTGATTAAGTAGAAAAATCACACTTGTTTAAAATTACTATCTTTCCAAAAAAGAGGACGGGGAATACATCTGCGCTATGTATTAATAAANAGCGTCAGTCTTTGATAGTTCCCGAGAGACAGGAGTAGGTAAAGTTGCACAGATAAACTTTACAACAAATATATTAGTTCTTAAAGAACAGGAAAATCGATATTTTTAATAGATATTCTTAATTCAAAAATTCGGATGCAGTTTCTAGAGTTCGGATTTTGATAAAATGTCCATAAAAACGTAAAAAAATGGCTTTATAAAAAATAATGCATTGGAATGAAGAAGTTAATGCTGAGTTTCAATACGGTAATTGACGATGAAATTTTAACGCAGTGCAAATTCGAGTAGCATAAACATGACTAGAGTGTTTTTCTAAAAGCTGGCATAAATTAGAATTATTTGGTTTTTTTAGAGGAATATTTATAAATTGTATTACTCACTTAAAATATATAAAGCTGGGCAAATCAGCTTGTACTTCCAAAAATTACAAAAAATTGCCGAAAATTATGAAAATCTCTCAAAAATTTCATAAAATGTCCAACAATAAAAAATAAAAAAAATCCTCAAATTTCAAAAAAATTCACCAAATGAGTCCAAAAATACAAATGTCTTCAAAATGCGGTCATATTTATAAGTTCAAATATGAAATTCAGCTTAAAGTGGCACGTAGGGTCGTAAATTCCACAGGTAGCCGATGTATAGTGGTTTATAATGTTACGAAATAGAATCATTAAAAAATATGGATGCAATTTGCTTAGTGGTAAATAAGATTATGACTCATAGGGACGCGAATTCCTCAGATAGTCTATACAAAGTTAAGGAGTTTAATGAACTTTATTTTGTCAAAGTACCATCAATTTTCTCGGGTCGAAACGCTTGAAATTTGAGAAACTTATTTTGAAACTTATCGCGCAACTGAATGCGATGTAACCTTCCATTATAAAATTTTTAAGGTTAATTTAACCATTTTGAATTATTAAAGTGCTGGAATAGTTTAAAATAATGATTTGGTATTTAGTATGAGAAACCCTTGAATGAAACTATTGTCATACTTAAGTGGCATATCTTCTTTCTTTTTAAAATGAGGTGCGTTGTTTCCGGAAAGGGAGGCAACATCGAAAAATTCATATTCATAAATATTTCAACTTCAGCGTCCACTTTTCCTGTGCACAACAGCACTACTCGGAATACTGAAACGAAACATGAAATATAAAAATGTAAAAGATTAAAATTTCTTGATTAAGTAGAAAAATCACTCTTTAAAATTACCATCTTTCCAAAAAAGAGGACGGGGAATACATCTGCGCTATGTATTAATAAAATTAAACAACGTGAATAAAACACAAATAAATTATGAAAAATAATCCTCCTTAGTTTGTAAACACTAAATGACAGTTACGATTTTAGGAGCCTTCCTCAGTGACAATATAATATAATATTTTGGCATTATAAGTAATATAGTAATAATATAATATTTTGGCATTATAAGTAATATAGTAATAATATAATATTTTGTCATTTTGTGTATAGACATTGAGGAAGGTTCTTCTGAAACTATAGTGTGTTCATTGTTGTACCTTTTATTTGTCACGTTTGCTTTGTCTTTATTCTATGCTGTTATTTATTAGTACATAAATTGCGCCTTGCTTTAATAAAAGTGAGCTCTTGAAGTATTTTAGCAATTGATTCCAACGCTTAAATTTTAGATATCGTAATTGTGGAGCCAGATTTTTGTCCTATTATTTAGCATGATTGTTTTTCGTTCCTCCATCTACCCCAGTGGTCGGCAAACTTATTAGCCAAAGAGCCAAATATGAACATTACAACAATTTTTAAAAAAATTGGGAGCCAAATCTGCTTGCTTAGTAAACTTTTATTACACTAAATAAAACTAAATTTCATACTTAATAAATATTTATTAATGCGAACAATGTGCTTGCATCTCCTTGGAAAGTTTGAGTAAGTCAGGTTTGTATGTTGCTGTTTTTAATTTTAATCCAATTTGTACCCCCACTACTTTAGAAAAAGTATGCGAGCATGCTTGTGGTACCTTTGTATCACACCGGAGTGCCCCGAAAACATACGAACAATTTCAGCCGGTAGCTTGTACATGGTTTGTGTTTACGTTTACAAAAACTAGTAAAATTAAACTCGATGTTCGCTACGTATTTTTACAACAATATAAAATTCTAATTACCTATCTATCTTTTAACTTAAACAAAAAATTATACATGTTCTCGATTTATAGAAGAATTTTAATTTATCAAAATAAGATGTAATTTTTTTCTTACTAATTTTTTTTAATGGAAATATTATTGCGCCTTCCGTGGATATTTGTGCCAAAGCCGCACTTAAGGAGCCAAAGAGCCACATGCGACTCTGGAGTCGCACTTTGCCGAACACTGATCTACCCTAAACAACTCTTCATAATATTCCGCAGTTTCTCTACTTGATTCAATTCTGGCGGATTTCATGCAAATCAAGCAATATTACATTGGTTATGAATGTCTTGATTATTTTTGAATTGTGACAAGGGGATAAATATCTTGTCAACCTTGTCATACATGGTGAAATACTGCGTCTTAACGTTTATATATGTACTTGATTAAATTCATCTTTACTCAAAGCTTACAGCACTATTTGTTGAAAAAAAAACTATTGAAGGCTGTGTTTCATAGTTTTTCAACAAACTAAGATCTAAAAAACTTACTTGTTACACTTAATTTGTACGGTATATTCTAAATTAATTGTTTTGCATTATCTATTTAAGCTAAAAAACATTGCAATATGGTAAACTAAAGTTATGTAGATAAAAATATATGGTATGTTATTACCTTCTTGATTTGTTGGAATGTTCCCTTTCCTGCTTATATTCAGTTGAGGAATAGCCATTGCTTCAGGATTGCTCACGCCAATGTTTATGGAGTATGGAACCTACAAGAAAGAACATGGAACCTACAGGAAACTTTTGCACTAGTATCACAGAAGTTTATTATTTTTTTTCTGCAGCCACTTAATGGCTGAAAGCTTGTGAAAACTACGTGGATGTCTAATTTTCGAACTTTTAAGTGGTTTGGCTACTGCAATGTTTTGGAAAAATCTTTCAATGCTCTAAAGGTTAATGTGCAGAACGAATATTTAAGTGTTTGAATTTCGTATTTTTGTGCTACGAAGCACTGCGAAGTCTATTTTTTTCCTTCTTTTTAAAAATTGCCTTTCTAATCGATCAATTATTATTAAAGTTAACAACTTTAATATTTGATCGCCAACAGCAAGGCAAAAACGATGTAGTACAATGTACCGAAAATCGTAATATTAAACCTTATAAGGAATTATAACTTGTATAAAATTAAAAAAAACAAAGGAAAAAAGGAACAGCGGAAAACTACACTGTAAAAAATTTCATTCAAAACTACTGTAAGAAGTACCGGCGCTCTAAGCTCCATTTTTACCGGAACATGTAAAGGAACAACAAATTTAGTATACCATAGTTTTTACAGTACTGATTATCATAAAATAACCAAAACTTTCTAATTTAATAAATATTACGATAAAAAATATAGTATAATATTTTACGGAAAAAATAGATTTTTACGATAAAATGGATTTTATGGATGATGCACCCAATTTCATTCAGAATTCTTTAAATGTAGAGAACGTGCTAGTTCTAGTACCCTAATTTATCTGAAAAACATAGATATATTAAATAGCAAAGATAAATTTAATTTACTTATATAACTTATCTTGCATTTTAAATGTACCAAATAACTAATGAATAATGAAAATGCAAAGCTTTCAAAAAACAAAGCAATAAAATTGCCTTGTTTTTGGTCCTAAGATAATTTTATTTTGGTTTAAAGCAATTTTTTTATAAAAAAAGAAAAAAAAAACAATAATTTCTTACCGGGGTGTTTCTTATAGTCTGCCAAGTGAAATAGAGGTCCCAGATTGGGTCTGGAACCATAACAGAAAATCCTAGTGCATAGTCATTGACAGTACCATTGTCCACATATCGGAGTTCTGCATTCAGACCTGCAACAGAAAAACAAATGTTTTACATCATTGCAAAAAGAAAAAAAAAATTATGTCTGCATTAAATGTGATCAGACAGCATTTATGCAAGAAAATTTATATATGAAAATACAATAATTAATTTGGAGTAATCATTTTGCTTTGAAAATTTAATTAACCGTTATTGGTAAGCATTAACTCTTTGTGTACATTTAGGTATATTTCCTTTAATTAAATGAATGAAAAAATATGAAATGAATTCGTAAACGACGAGAAGCACATTGTTCACATTAACTGAAATGTATGTCATTATGTTAGAGTATAAATTTGGAATTAGAAAAATGCATAGAGATGTATGTTAGCGAAAAAAAAATTATTCTTTTTGATGATTTTTAAAAAAAAAAATTTCTTTAAGGGTCAATGCTATATTAAGATTTTTTAATGTAATGACTTAATTCATGCCATTAAATCTCTGGAAGTTTATTAAGGCTTCCAAATATCTAGATTAAACAATTTACCGAATAACACAAAAATTTACGCAGTGATCAACATTAAAAAAAAGTACTTTTTATTTAATTAAAATCTTAAAAAAAGTAGCAATACAATTAAGAAATTTTTGATATCATGATGCCTGTTACCAGTTGAACTAACAATCTATTCAATTACTTGATGCGAATAATTAACCAAATGACTGAATAATTAAGCAAGTAGTCAATACTCAAACAAAAAAATATTTTAGTCTAACATAAATGTTAAAAAAATCATAGTTAAAATTATCAAATTTTCGATATTAAGATACCTGTTACTTGATATAGTAAAACAAACTATCTGCTTAATTACTAGATGCAAATAATTAAGGAAATAACTCAAAAATTTAGCAGGTGGTCAGTACTCAAAAAGAAATAGTTTAGTCTAACATAACTGTTGAAAAAAATTACAATTATAGTTAAAAGCTTAAAATTACTAAATTTTTAGAATCAAAATACATGTTACCTGATACAGTGATATAAATAATGCATACTCCAAATGTCAAAATCAGCCACAATCACGCTCTCTTGTTTGCTGAAAGTTTCTAAATTGCTAGCTGTCAAGAAGACTAAATGGTGTTTACTTTTGTTTGTCCTGAAAAAGGCAACAGGTGGGGAGGTTCCCAAACTCATTTCAATCTTCATGGAATAAAGCAATTACAACTGACAAAGGAATGAGTGGGAGTGTCCCATACATGTACGGTGGGTGTCCCTCTTTGGCTTAGTAATAAACTTTGATGGATTAAGGAGTCAATGCAAAATATGATTCATGCTTAATTTAATTTAACTGAACTATGCTTACGATTCAGTTGCAGAAAGTATTTTTTTTAACTAATCATGAACAAAAACTAAATTAAATTTTTATGCCTTGCTCATGAAAAACCATCCCTCATCATCATGAAAAAATACCAAATTTTAACGCATATAATGAAACGTTATTTACTGTTAATTTACCAAAAACACTCTCAAGGAGCTTCGGTAAAAATTAGTGAGCTTTTTATTGGTCCTACAGAGCTAGAAACATGTTAAATTTTACCATGTTAGCTTTGAGCATACTTTTTTCTCAGGGCAAACAAGACCATGAGATTGGGAACATTTAAACACCAGATAAAAAATTTCGTAATTAGAACACAAATGTTTACTTAATCATGAAGTAAACACGTGCAAATTGTATTTTAAACAGGTGATGTGGTACTATTTGTCGCAAGAATTGGTTCCTGATAATGTAATTTAAAGCATCTGGACTTCTTTCTCACATTTTATTTCTTTAAGTCGAATAGAATAATACCTGAAATTGCCCCACCAAGCATTATATCAACTGTCTCACACCAATTCAGCCATATTTATGTTAAACTGGAATTGAAAACACCATCGAATGAGTACCAATGTACTCCTAAATACGCAGTTGTAATTTACTACTTTGTGCTGTTCCACGTATAATTGAAACATGTTTAATTTATTATTAAAGATAAATATTTCTGCATTAAATAAAAAAGCGTTTTATTTGGAGTTTAAACTGGTTTTTTAGGATACTTATACATAATTTCAAAATTCAGATGTTCATAAGTGAAAAAATATTGTGAGTGCTTTTAAACAAATTACATTCACAAAAAAGGCATTTACTGGTAAAGATCTCAAAATTTTTTGATTCAAGAACAAATGAATGCTGTTTGTCTTCAAGAGCAAACGAACATGAGAACACACGTTCATGTTCAGACAAAATTTGCTTTTGTTCGAACCCAAAATTAATTGCAAATGGTTATCCACAGATATATCCATAGACATATCTATCCATAGATATAGGTATACATAGATTGATTTTTATTTCAGATATTATACTATTTTGCTACCCGAACTCTAGGACGTAGTAAGCAGTCTTAAGCAAATTCATTTTTATAAATTGGATTTAAAAATAAATACAAATGATTTTTTAAGAGTTTCCATTTCTTTCTAAAATGCGTGAATAAAACTATTAATAAGCATGCTTCAAAGTAATGGTGCATTTTTTCTAACTATTATGATTTTACAATTTAACAGAAAAAAACTATATAATGAGATCAAAAGTAACAATAGCAATAGTTTCTATAGTTAAATTATTACTTTTATGAGTGTTTGGAGATTCTTATAATTTAACAATCTTATCCTAAGAACTGAGAAAAGAGCTTTCTATGGTTAAAAGATAACTTTTCTGATCTAGCAGAGAAACATATGATGTAAAAATCTTAATATATAAGCAATACTGATAAATAAACTCTTTTTTTTTTAATATTTAGATATTCGTTTAATTTAAAAATTTTAATACAGGAACAGATTTCAGAGTTTTCTCTGGTTAAAAGATCACCTTTCATAACTGGTAGAGCAATGTATAGTTTAGAAATATCAAAGAACAGAAAAGAGTTTTCTATGATGAAATGATTCTTTTTTCTGAGAATACACAGAAATATGTAGCAATATCAATAGTAGTAACAGAATGAAAATTCTTCAATGATGAGGAAATTAAATAATTTCTCTCAATCATTTCTCGATATTTTGAGAAATATATTACAATTAAAATTATTATATTTTTCTTTAACGCTACCAGATTGTTAAGCGTTTGCAATGTTAATTTTTAAGAATAGAATTGAAAAGAAAACACCCAAATAGCTATAGATATTACAGATTGCAATTAAGTTTATAAATGAAAGAATTAACTACAGAAGGTGAAATCCACTTTTGAAGTTAACACACCTTAAAAATTAAACACTTGTCAGCCTGATTTTGACAGAGCTTGTTATTAAATCATCACCGGCTAGATTGATTTAAGGTTTATAGATTACCTGTCCTGCAATTTAACCGGATGCCGCCCATAGTTTTAACTTAAAGAAGCTAAGATGATAAATAACTGGGTGGTGATGATAGAAGAATGATAGTTTTTACAGGATGATCAGAACACGCTTGTTCTATTGATTGGAACACTCTCGTTCCACAAGAACATTATAGCTCCATTGTTAAAATGTGAATGCTAAGTAGAAAATGTTTTCTAGTGGTGAAATAAAAATTTATTACCAATGTTTTCAAAGCATTTAATTGTATACTGAGTATTATTGATCCTGTGATAAATGTGGCAGAAAAGTTGAAATATTTTTTATAGTGAAAAGGAAAGAAATATTTCCACCTGCATGAAATATATCAAAATCACTGCCTTATTCTCAGTTTTTGAAAATTTTTATGAGCCAGGTAATGCAGCAATGGAGTAATTTTTTAAATGGTCTAAAATTAGACAACAAACGCTTTCCATTTTCTCGAAACTGTGGCCTTTCTCCCTTTTGACGTTTTGCGCCAGTTTCAAAACAACCATAGACAGCGCTGGCTTAGATAGGCTAAACTTGATCCAACAGTCATGAGCATATATGGCAACGTTGCTTTTAAAAAGTAACGAGTAAAAGTACAAGTAGTTTTAAAAAAAGTAACGAGTAAAAAGTTCTTATTTTAAAAAGTAACGAGTAAAAAGTACAATTACAAGTACAAGTACTAAACAAAAAAAGTAACGGTTTAAAAGTACATTTCTAGGAAATCGAAAATTCAAAGTAACTTGAAATTTTATTGAGTAATATTCTTGTGTTCTTTAATGTTTTTGCAAAATTGTTGTTATTTATTTAATTATTTTTAATTTTGAAAGTTATGGATAGTAATTTATTTTTAATTTTGAAAGTTATGGATATTAATTTATTTTTAAATTTGGAAGAATATTATAATATAATTTTATAATATAATCGTATAATATAATTTTAAAATCAAATGTAATTTTACTATCAAACTTTTTATGGATTTGCGCGAAAAAGAAATTTTATCTATTGATTTTAATTTTTAGTTTATTATTTTTATTTATTTAAATTACCATTGATTTAAAATTGCTTTGCTCTTTAGAAACGCGTTTTAAAAGCACAAACATAAACAAAGCAAACACAGATAGCTTTGTGATCTTTGAGCTAGTAAAAAAAAAATTGAATGTGCAGTATAAGTTGAAACGGAAGGTATTTAAACACGAAGTTAGCTGTGAATGCATATATATTGAACATTAATTTTATAAATTAAAAAAACATAAGGATTTTTTTTTATTTAATTTTTTTTTCTTCTTTTTTTTTAGAAAGCTTACCGAGTTTTAGAAAAAAGTAACGATTTTTTATCGATATTTCCGTTACAAATACTTGTACTTTCACCCTAAAAAAGTAACGAAAGTACAAGTAGAAGTACTAAATTTAAAAAGTAACGAAGTACAAGTAAAAGTACGTACTTTTTACTTGTACCGGTGGTAGAAGTAACGAAACGAAAAAGTACTGCCATATATGGTCAAGAGTAACTGATGCAAATTCACAGCAGTTATAAAAATAACATATTATTCGCAAAAAAAGCGTCATTTCTTATGACGACTGAGTTTTCGAAAAACAGCCTTTGAAGTAAAATTTTTGTTAAACTTAAATATTTTTTTTAAATATGTATATTTTTTATTGTTTAAGTTATAACTGTGCAATTTATATTTTACTTTTTAATGTTTTGCTTAATTATCTAAAGGTTAAGAAGAGTACAAAAAAATATTATAAAGGACCTTAGAAACCAATAAATATTTCAATTTCTTTAATACGAAATAAATATCCTTAATTTGAAATATTGCATGAAACTTGCTATTAACTTGACATTTTGCATGAAATTTTCCCCGCAATTTTTCAAAAAAAAAGAAGAAAAAAAATTTTTTTATAAGTTTTTTTAATTAAAAATACAAATAGATAAAAGATAATAACTGAGCAAGAAATTTACGATACAGTTTGATTTATACAAAGAAATAGAATTATTTAAATCCAGTGAGATGAACTAGATGGCAGTCTATGACCCTCAATGAGGAAAAACAATCTCTTCTCAAGTTATGTCGGCTTCTATGTATGTATCTTCTGACAATGTTTCAATCAGGGTTTTGTAATAAATGACCAAAATAATCTTAAAATCAAAAATTTTTTTAAAGAGAATTTTTATGTTTATTGATAATTTTCTCATTGGTACAGACATGCACTTAGGAATTTGCACTACGAGCTGCAGTCCGGATAATATATATTATATTGGTATTCTTATCTTATATCAATAAACATTCTTTAAATTTTTCTTCTTCTTTTTTTGTCAAACCTGTGAAGGAATAAAAAAAAAAGATTTTATTAGAACCCTTTAAATTTGATTTATACAGTCAATTCTTCCATTGATGTTTCTCAACCAATAATAACGTGTTTCAAACTTTACTTCCATGTCCCCGCCGGTCAAAGAAGCCCGTGCAGTAAATGGTGACTGATGCACGTTAAATCTGTCGAGTCACAAAGTCCCCCATGTTCCCATAACAAATCATACCTATGGGGGTACTGATCCAGGAGTTTCCTGGTCTTCTGGATTGGTTCAAAATTACAAGGCTNAACTATGTTTACAAATCGAAAACTAATTAAATATAATCATAAAAATAGAACATTTTTTCGCTGGCTTTTGCACCAAGAACTCCTAATAAGCTATCATTATAGGATAGCAACGTGATTATATAATTTATAGAAACTACTTTACAATGTTAGAATTTAGAAGTAAGTTCCTCAACAAAAAACAAAGTTAAACAGAAACGATACTCAATTTCTTCAGAAGCTTGAGAGGGAAATCCCTCAAGATATGTTGCAAATTTTTAACGCAGCATTGATTTAAGAGTCTAATATCGAAAATGTCCAAGAGCCTGTCCTTTTTTCAATATGGAAGAACTACGTATTATAAGAAGACCACTTGGTTAAGTCAAACTTAGGAACTGAAGCTAGTATTGATAATGAATGCATCTTAGATATCGAATTTGAAATGAGTCCTCATGCTGATCCTCTCTTAGTTGAAAAAAAGAAATAATTCTATAGGTAAAATCAGTTCTTCTAAAGATCCTCTAGATACAAGTCACCAGGAGATGGATTTTCCTCAAACTTCAAGACACCTTTCCCCGTCTATTTTCGAGAAAGGCATTGTGGAAATGTTACTGAAAAATCAGAAGAAGTTTGGAAGAACCATTTACATTGGCCAAATATTGATGATAAAAAGAAAGGTCAAATAAGAAGAAAAATGAATAAGTTACCTTTTGCACTAACTTCAGAGAAATGGCAAAAAGTTCAAGAGGCTGAAAGATCTAAAAAAAAATTAAAACAAAAGAATATGGAGAAGAAAAAGAAAGAAAAAATACCTGAAAAAGAAAAAAAGCTTCAAGAAATAAGAGGAAAAAGAGTAAACAAAAAGGTGATAAAATAATAATGATAATAAACAGCATCGGATGACACAATGATTCAGATTTGACTGTCAAATTATAAGAAAGAATGATTTTCAAAATTTATTTTGTATTTAACATCACTTTAATTTCTAGTTCATGATTACAGAATAAAGTTAGCATTTTACAAGTACTTGTATGTTATAATTTCATAAATAGTCTTGTTTTTATATATTTGTATGGCCAATGAATTCATAAAGAGCGTTAAAATATAACCAAAATTAAGTGTTCCTTTACTGGGCAATTTTGTGTTCCTTCACTGGTACGAGCTGTTCCTTCACTGGGTCTTCTTACTACTTGTTATTTGAACCTCCAAAACTTTTAAACAATATTACGTAAGTTCACTACAATTTTTTTACATAATTTGCAATTAGTAACAAATATGTTGATAGTGTCATTTAACTAAAATTACGAATTTTGAAATTAATATGATTTCTTACGAGGCAAGCGAAGCTTAAGTGTTCCTTCACTGGTTAGTTTACCCTATAACTGTGAAATTTATATTTTGCTTTTTTATATTTTACTTAATTACCTAAAGGTGAAGAAGAGTACAAAAAAATATTATAAAAGACCCTAGAATCCAATAAATATTTCAAATTATTTAATACGAAATAAATATCTTTAATTTGCAATATTGCATGAAACTTGCTATTAACTTGACATTTTGCATGAAAATTTCCCCGCAATTTTTCACAAAAAAAGAAGAGAAAATTAAGTTTTTATAAGTTTTTTTTAATTAAAAATACAAATAGATAAAAGATAATAATTAAGCAAGAAATTTACGATACTGTTTGATTTATAGAAAGAAATATAATTATTTAACTCCAGTGAAATAAACTAGATGGCAGTGATAGTCTATGATCCTCAATGGGAAACAACAATCTCTTCTCAAGTTATGTCGGCTTGTATGCATCTTTTCACAATGTTTCAATCAGGGTTTTGTAATAAATGACCAAAATAATCTCAAAATCAATTTTTTTTAAAGAGAATTTTTACGTTGCTTAATTTATTGATAATTTTCTCATTGGTACAGGCATGCACTTAAGAAGTTGCATTACGAGCTGCAGTCTGGATAATATATATTATATTGTAATTCTTAACTTATACCAATGAACATTCTTTCGATTTTTTTTCTTTTGTTACCAAATCGGTAAAGGAATCGAAAAAGAGATTTTATTAGAACCCTTCAAATTTGATTTATACAGTCAATTCTTCCATTGGCGTTTTTCAATCAATAATAACGTGTTTCAAACTTTACTTCATAAAAAAGTTCAGATCCTAAAAATACCAAAATAATTTTCAATTTTCTTCCAGTTACATTTGGTTACATGTGATAGATTACACTATGATTTTTCAGAAGACTATTTTGCCCTTTGTTGGCATTGCTCCTTAAGGCTGTTTTTAATTGGAAAAAAAAACGCAAAAAAATTATATTTAAAAATACTCTTTCTAATAAGCCAGAATTTTGGTACTCGTACTCTTTATGTTATTTATATTAATTTTCCGAGGTCTTTCTCCTAAGTATTTATATAAAATTTTCTCCTTACGAAAAAAAAATGTTTCCGAAATAAATGAATAAATTATGAGCTAAATTTTTCAAAACGTTCTCTAAATTGAATAAAAATATATAAATATCATTTGAAAAAATATAAATATCAAGCCTGTGTATTCTAAATATTGGGAAAATGCTACTTGATGTTACGCTTTTTGATGTTACCGGTACAGGGATTAAGCCGCATGAAGTGAATATCTAAAAAGCTACAGTAGCTTTGTTACGACAATTTGAGATAATACAAAATACATGTTAAGTAATTGAAAACTATCTATTACTACTAATGCTATGTACTCCTAAATTGAAAACTATCTATGTTACTGCTAATGCTATGTATTCCTAAATTGAAAACTATCTATGTTACTGCTAATGCTATGTACTCTTAAATTGAAAACTATCTATGTTACTGCTAATGCTATGTACTCTTAAACTGAAAACTATCTATGTTACTGATAATGCTATGTACTCTTAAATTGAAAACTATCTATGTTACTGCTAATGCTATGTACTCTTAAATTGAAAACTATCTATGTTACTGCTATGTTCTCCGAAATTGAAAACTATCTACGTTACTGCTAATGCTATGTTCTCATAAATTGAAAACTATCTACGTTACTGCTAAAGCTATGTACTCCTAAATTGAAAACTATCTATGTTACTGCTAATGCTATGTACTCCTAAACTGAAAACTATCTATGTACTCGTAATAGATAATTGCATTAGTTAATCTGCAAATTAGGGTGATTGATTGAAGTGTGGAATCAGAGGTTTTCCGCAATCTGCCGATTCAAGTTTGTTTCTTCCACTCTACATGGAGACAAAAACTTGGTGAAATTACCGTACTGTATGGTTATGGCATTTCTGTTAAAAAATACACACACAATTCCGGTTAATAAAAAAAAAAATTACACTGTATTTAAACCAGTCATTTGGCAATTTTTCCTTTCATAGTGAAGCGAATTATCGGAAATTCTGGTTTTCAAAAGTATAGTTCTGATTACCACACATTTAGTAAAAAACACAAAACTGAAAAGTAAATTCAACCAAATAAATGGTTTTTATACCATGCTCTAAGGCAGTGTTTCCCAAACTTATGACTTTAATGTACCCTTTCTAAATTTTTCGTAACGCTGTGCACCACTAATAAAAAATGAATGTGTTTTTTACCATAAAAAAATTGCAAAAAAGTTAAAAATCGCAACTGACTGTTGACACCACTAATTATTAACTGTTAACTCTGCAAAAATAGGCAATAGAAAAACGCGTAATCGTAAATTTTTATGGCTAGCTTTGTTTTTAAATAAAATATTTTGAAATTTTCGTTTGTTGCCAGCTATTTCGCATAAGAACGCGTACCCCCGCTAAACTGCTCCCGTACCCCTGGGAGTACGCGTACCACACATTGGGAAACACTGCTCCAAGGTATTATAATAAAATAACCTAATTTTGCGACATTAACCTAATTTTATTACATATTATAAAACCATATTGTATTGTTAATCTTACCGAAATGATAACCAAAGCGCCTTTGTAAAAATTACCGAGCTTTTTGGGGTTCCCGTAGGACCAGGAGCACGGTAAATTTTATGATATTCTTGTAATTTTTATAACATTTCTTTCTCAGTGCATTAAGTTGTTGATTGTTTGATTGTATTCACTTGATTCATTAGATGCCGAAAAATAATAAATGACGTTATGCCTTGTAATAAAATCGTTCAACTCTATGTGTTATATTTCTTTCAAAGTGATTGAAAATTGATTTTATCAATTAAAATTTTGATCGTCTAATTTGACTTTTGATATTTTAGATAGCGAAAAATTAATAAATCTCTATCTAACATAAAAACGTAATGGTCTAAGTTTTCCGTTAAAGTCGGTGCATTTTTATTGGTCGGAAAATCACATGGTAGGATCGAGTTCTGCCGCCCATTGATTTCCATATTGTTTAGGCTGCCATCAGCATATTGTAAATCAGTAATTAATAAAAGTCCTGAAGGTAATGTTGTTCTATACATATTTTTCCGTCTTTAATTTAAATATATTTACCTGTACTGCTATTAATACGTTTTTGATTTTGATTGTTTTCTAAATTAAGAGTATAAAACTAAGATATTCGTTTTTATTTTATTATAATGTAATTTTTCGCTACATTTTAAGATAAAGTTATTTATATCGGTAACTAATCCCATTAATCGTTTTGCAATTACTATTTTTTGTGCTATTATAAATTACAGTGAAAGAGATTTATCAAATGATTTAGAGCTTAACAATCTGCTTCATGCACAATATGCATGCAATAATTGCGTATTTAATAGTCCTCCATGTTCCCATTACAAATCATACCTATGGGGGTACTGATCCAGAAGTTTCCTTGTCTTCTGGATTGGTTCAAAACTACAAGGCTACGGAGTTGAACATTAGGGGTCGTAAACCCAAAACGGGGTCGGCCGTTCAACGACGGATATAAAATGAAATAAAATGCAAACGTAGGAACCGTGATGGCTCAGGGGATAGAGCGTTTGCCTTTCAATGAGGAGAATTGGGTTCGAATCCCAGAGATGGCTGATCGATACAAATGCTGCACCGACCACAGTGTTGAGGTAAAATATTTTCAGTGGTAGACGGATTACGTGTTAGAGTCCCCTTGCGTCAGACAAACCGCGGGAGGTTTTCCTCTCCATGTAGCGCAAATGCGGGTTAGCGCCATCAAAAAGTCTTCCACAAAGGCAAATTTCTCCTAATACTAGATTCAGGAGTTCCCTTGTCCTCTGGATTGGGTTTAAAATTACAAGGCTACGGAGTTGAACACTCGTAGGCGTTAACCCAAAAAATTTGGTCGGCTGTTCAACGACGTTTATAAAATAAGATACTAATGTAGATAACCCCGAAGTAGATAAAATAAAATATCTGGTTCCGACGATTAAAATAGATAATCCCGAATAGGACTGGGCTATAAATCGATATATCGCGACATATCGATTTAACGCCTATATCGGCAAACCGATACAGCAACTTTCATTCCAAGCGATGCATCAGAAATCTGATTTAAGCCGTCGAGTGAAGAAGACGATTTAACGATATAGCGATATAGCGATACACGCAAGGACTCTTACGTTCCGATGCCAACTCGCGCTGTGGAAGACGATATTGTTTCGTTATGTTGAGACGGCCTTGACTGGATGAGCGGTAGAATCAGAATCACTTTTGAGACCTTATATCGTTATATCACATGTTCGTTTTCGCACCTTCGCGATTTGAAATCGTTTCTTGTAGATTATTTTCAATGGGATTAACTTCGTGATCGCCGTCGTAACCTTGTTCTGAACGCAATCTATTATTGAAAAGAATTTATAANGAATATTAGGTAAAAAATCGGAAACGGTAAGTGCGCTTATGTGAGAATTTTTTTTACTGCCTTATTTAATCTCAGGCGAATTTAACTAACTGAAGTTTTCACATTTAAAAATAATATAAAAATTATCTGAATTTCGATTTTTTAACTTATAGTCATTCATTTAGAAATATTGTTTAAAGGCAATTTAAAATTTTATAATATAAATTATTTGCAACATTTATAAACTAGTTAGTTGCATAAAGTTTTCATTAAGTGAAAGAAACATTATCCGGCTGTATTTTGCTATATTGCCTTGCTATACTTTAGTGTGGTTGAATCTGAAATTTTACTAAAGTTAAAAGAGATTTTGGCTTGCTACAAAACTTTTTACAGCATAGTTTGTATACAGTGCGAAAAAAAGAAAACATTTTTAATTACTTTTAGTCTAATGGTCGTATTTTCATGAACGACATTGAGAAAAAAATATGGTAAAAGCTGTAAGAATTAGTTGTTTCTGATCCTATGGAAATAAAACGGGTGTTAATCTTTACCGAAGCGCTTCGGTAATGACTTATGGAAAAATTAGATATAAAATATGGTTTTATTAACCTTGTTGCTTGGAAATAAATTGCGTAATTTTTCATTATTTATTACTGTTTAATTTAATTATAAATAGCAAGTTATAGAAAAATATACATAACTTTAAATGGCGTAATTGAAACTGAAAAAAACACCAAAATTTGAACAAAGTAGGATACATTGAATAATAAGTTGAAATAAAATTTCAATCATTTGACTTGTCTGAAATTTTTTAGAAACTATTAGGCCGATTTCTTTCAATTTTTTCGTCATTTAAATTTACTTAGTTTAAGGTAGAGTCAAAAGTATACAATACAAGTAATTTTTTTTATTAAATAAAATAAAAAAGATAAAAAAATTTAAAATTTCAAATAATATAATTGTTTAATTAAATTTTAAATAATATAACAAATCTAATATAATAAATCTAATATAATTAATTCAATTTTTATGTAAAAAATATTAAATTTCCATCGCTTCATTAACTTAAATTTTTAATTACCGAGTCGCAGATGTCAACTAAAAGAAATCAAACTACATTGTGAACGCCATTAAAATACAATTAACATTAATATTCGGTGAGAGCAGTTAAATCCGTTTAACTGAAGTTGGCTTTCCGCAGTAATATTTCATGCCAATCGATACGGGAGAAAATATTCAAAATGAATCCTCACATAACGGTAAATTTTCCAGAAACGTTCATAAATCCTGGAGAGGAAACACTTCCTCCGTTCGTAAAAGGTATAATTAATGGTCTTTAGAGTAATTTACACCGATATTATACTTATGACGGTGTTAAAACTTTTCGACGCAATGCGTGCATGCAGATTAATTCGTTAATTCTATTTCGCTTAAAATAATAAAATATGCAATGGAATTTTCATTTTTTTGGTGGGTAAAAATGCTGCACAAATTAAGAAATATTTATCGTTCTCGCGACTAAGATTATTACTTTTGCTTCATCTTGCGAAAGAGTTGTTCAGATTCAATTTATAATTTTCCGAAAAATGTTAATTTTAGGAAAATGAAGAAAAGCACGGGAATGTTTTTAAAAACAAAGCAATTACAAAAATTAATTTTCATTCTTCGCGAAAGATTGAGTGTTTTACTTAAGAAAACAAGTCGCACGGAAATGTTTGGATACATTAAGTCTTAGCTGTTATTAGATAATCACAAATGAATTATTAGATTTCACTAAATGTTCCTTTGAAATAAAAGCAGAAAAAAGCTAAAAAAGAAACTTTTATTGCACATATTGTTAATATTGAAAACGTTATAACAAAGGGGAAAGTGGGGGTAAGACGGGGTAGTTAAGATTCGAAGACTGTTCGATCTAACCTAAAATCTGTCAAGATTTAAGGTAAGATATTCATTCTTTAGTTGAATATAATACATCATTCTTGAAAAGTCATCGATGAAGCACTTTTTTTATAAATTATATTTGTCTAAAAAAAAGTCAAGCGGCTAGGTCTTACCCCTCCTATAGTGGGGTAAGATGTAAATGTAAGGACAATTTTTATTTTACACAACAGTTTTAGAAAATTATGCATGTATTTTACGTGTGATTTAATCAAGGCCGTACTCAAAAAAGAGGGGGGGGGGAAGACAATAAGGTGATGAATTTTGGTGAAGGCTGATAAGGGCCAGACCCAAAATTTTTACTTATTAATTAGTTTTTATGAAAGACAATTTAGAAGAATTTATTTATATCCAATTGATTTAGTATTATGAAAATGAGGCTTTTTGTACATTGGGAAAGGAGCCTGTAATAAAGTTTACAATGTGGCCCGTTAAACTTATCAGCTTTGAATGTAGTTATCTTCTTCCTGTGCTGTACTACAGCTTTCGTGGGCCCAGCATAATCAGAGGATAGGGCAGGGGATGGGGGTAAATCCGGGTAGTACTAAATTTTTGATAGTGCGAGTGTGTTGTTATGGTATCTTTTATTGTATCGTTACTTAATTTCTGTTTTAATTTAACTTATTTCATTTTGCAACCCTGTGTTGAACAGCCAAGCCAATTCTAAGTTTACGACTATCTATGGTCAACTTCGTAGCTTTGTAATTAACCCAGCGCCCAGAACACAAAAGAATCTCCCGAATCAAGCATTGGGACGAACTAGCCTTCGTGGAGAATTAACATTTGTGTTACACGGAGAGCATTTGCGTTACGCGAAGAGGAAAAGCAAGAAAACCATCTACGGTCAGCCCGACAGCAAGGGGATTTTAACCCATGATGCGTCATCTCTGGTCAAAGATTACTCTGAACCTCTCACCTGACATTTTTCGCACAGTTTGGCCGGATACATAAATGTCGTCCTCTCCAAACATTTGGTCCCAAAACAGGGTATAACTGGAAATACATTTTATCTTGTAGTGTATCTACCACTATAAAAATACAATTCCAATTCAGTAGTATATAAGACATGTTAACTCGATTCTAGGTGGGGTACCTTTTCATAGATGAAGGTTGGTATTGTCGATACATACACTCCCACAATCTATAATCTTTACTTTAAGCAAAGACTGTTAAATAAAACAGTAGTATTAAAAAATATTAAATTAAATAAGTTAAATTAAAATATAAATTAAGTTAAGGCACAATAAAAGATATCGTATCAGTATAAGTCGACTGCTGCCGATTATAGTTCCTATACGCCGATTATTGTTCATGTGTCAAATGATATTAGACGTTTTGAAAAATGTGAGTTCAAATGTTGTTGTCAAATCTTTTAAAAAGAGTGGAATTTTCCAACTCATTGAATTGGGGTGAAGATTTTTGTGGGACTCAGCAGATGAGTATGTCTTAAAATCTATTGCAAATTGGGATCCATATGACGACAGAGTTAGCATAATCGAATCATTAAAATGGTATGTTTTCATCGCGTTATCTATTATACATAATTCTCTTACGTGGCTCCCAAATTTTGGCTGTATTTCTTTTCCGCCGGTGGCAACGTTTGCTTTGTTTTGTTTACGTTTTGAAAACACCAAAGCATTCTGCCTTTTAATGATGTGTTTCTGATCTAATATATATAATTCTCTTACGTGGCTCCCAAATTTTGGCTGAAGTACTTTGTACAACTAAATAAGATTCTTTTCACAACACTTAAATATTTACTTTATTTTCTTCATATATACAGAGAACAGTCGGCAAGAATTCTGTTAGGTTAAAAAACATTTCGCTAAAATAATAATGAATATAAAAAATAATGAAAAATAAAAATAAACAACTTAAAAAATAAAAATGCTGTTGCCAGCCATAGAATTTATTGAAAGTTAACTTAGCGACATAAATCAAAATGGCACAGAGCGCAACTAGATCAAAATTATGATACTTGAGTGCTTGACGTGACAAATCCTTCAATTCTATAAGTGTTGTATCGCCAAATGCACAGATAATATTGAAATGTACAGGTTTAGAATTTTCTACAGTGAAAAGTTTTCGGAACTTCAGTATTCAAAGAAGTATACAAAATCTAGACGTTAGGAACGTATCCAACGCGCGAGCAAAGTGAGCATTGGATTGCGAAGCAATCCGAAATGAACTGCGAAAGCAGTTCCGGGGTTTGACGCGCGCCAGCGATCAGGGGGCGAAGCCTCCTAGTTTTTTAAAATACTCTGGAATAAATTAGCTTTTCTTATTCTTAATTTTTTTCTGAACTTCATTTCAAGTACTGTTTCTAAGGAGAAAAAAAAGTTTTTGGTCGGGATAAATTGACACAGAGTCATTCATATCAATCTTGTTGCTTATAATGCATTGTTAAATCACGATTAATGCCCGACTTTATTACCAGTGTGTAAGTCGACCCCCTTATTTTATTATAATTTTAGGGGTTTGAAAAGTCGCCGAGATATACGGTATAAAGACCCGCGTATGGATTTCAAATTATTAGCCAGTAAATTAGCCATGTATCAAAAGTATTCGCCAATTTTCGAAAGTTGCAATTGCAATTGTCCGTAATTTTTTATGATTAATTTTTTTCCATAGAAAACTATTTTACGGTAGTTTGTTTCAGGCTTATATTATTTGGTCCCAATTCTAATTGGTTATGCGGCGCCTACCGAAAATTGTTGTAATCGAAAAAAAAATACAGATTTCTTTAGAAAAATTTGTTTTGACGTAATGTTAAGGATAGAGTTGTATATACATTTTTCTTTCCAGTGGAAGAAAAATCATTAGCCAAAACACAATTTTATTCGCCAAATTTACGATTTTATCGTATTTGGCGAGGTGGCAAATTCTTAGCCCTGGCCCTGGGTATACAAGATGCTTAGAAAAAATTATAATAAATTCTCACTATTCGTAATCAATTATTAAATTATCATTATCATATAAGGGTATTAATACTGAAATCTAATTCAAATTTCATGAAAGATAGAAAAAAAACCCATCAGAATTATTTTTTTATTTAACACAAAAAAGTGTTAATTTTTATTTTATGCACAACCCCCCCAGATAAATGACGAGCGAAAAAAATGAATGTATTCGTCTTCATCATCTAACAGAGTTTGGTTTTGACAACAGCGGTTACACCCAATGTGTTATTTAACCACAGCTGTAAGCACTTCAAACAATTTTTTAGCTTATTTATTCCGTTTCATTTTTTTTTCCTTAGCAGATGAGCCTTTCCAATTTTCATTTTGTTTTTTCACATGTCTGAAACGTGGGAGTATTGTTTTCCTTTTTTTTTTCCATTTTATGGGAGAAAGAAGTAATTTATATGTGATTAAACAACTGTTGTATCAAAGATGAAAAACAAGAAAGGCTGATAAACTTTTCAAACGTGCCATGTTCTTTAATCGAAAGTTAACTACATATAGGCTTTGCTAATGAAATGTAATGCGTGATTGTTAGACCAGTTAACTCTTTGGCGCAGATGGTATACTTTGTTGGCTTATGTATGGTGTTTTATTTTTAAATAGAAAAGCAGTCTATTGCTAACTCATTCTTGGAACTATATCCTGGATTCTTGGAACCAATTTAATAGTATTTTATTAAATTGGTTAGATTCTTGGAATTAGTTCTAAAATATAGAATTAAAAAAGATAGTTCGAATTTTTTTTTCCATTCATATTTAAAAAAAAATCATCAATAACTGATTTTGTAATTACGCTCTCATTACATCTAAAATTATATTTTGCTATTTTTTAATACAAAAACAGTCTATTGGATACTGATTCTTGGAATTGGTTCCAAGAATATCTTGGATTCTTGGAACCAATTTAATAATAACGGATACGGATTTCCGACCCGGATACGATTAGTAGAAGAGCTATAAAAATTTTGGACCTCTTAATGTTAGTTTTACTTCTTGCGCATTCCACCATATCTCATTAGTGCTTAAAGCGAATTGAAATTTTTTTCCCACATAATTATAAAATCCCTTTATCCAATATGATAATTTCATGCAGAATATAACTTTTAGTAAATATTTATTTTTTATAATTTTACTTAATAATAGTCGAAAATACTTTGAAATGTAAAGTATACAATTACATCACTTTAAGGAGTTAATATTATTCCGCGGAATACAAAATTTGAGCGAAATCGGTCTAATAGTTCCTGAGAAATTCAATTTTAAATTTATTATTTTTCCAAAATTCGACTTATTTTGGACATTGAAGAACCAAACCGATGCACGGGAGTTAATTTTTTTACCATATTATTCAAGACAATAATTATTTACTTTGTTATATTTTGTCTAAATACTCCCTTATATTTCTTTTTTATATATACAGGGCTCTGAGTTAAAACGTTATGCAGCCGTTAGCATAGTTATTAAAGTAAAGATCCATACAATATATCGCAAGCAAATTCTTTTCTTGGTCATATGTGTTCTTTTTAATTGTGTCTAATTCCGACTTATTCTGTTTGTTAACTTACAAAGGTAGTTAATTTAGCGGAACTTACTTATTAAAAATAGTTCCTGTGTTTATATTATAAAGAGAACCAGATGTGAAATTTTAATCTTTTTACGGTCAAGCTTACGGTTAATGCTATTTATTTAACCATATGTTATAGTAATTCCTAAATAATAATACATTTCCTGATTTTTTTTCATATATAGGCAAAGTAGTTCTGAGTTTAGTTATTACGTAGCATTTAGTTCTTAAAATAACGACATCAAATATTTTTTCAGACCTTTTTCATTGTGAGGTAAAAATAACTGAATTATATATTGGACAGGGGTTGAAGATACCATTGAGTCTGCCTTTGATATATTACAGATGTCCGTAAGCTAAACGTGACATGAGAATCAAAGTGTAACAACAAAGTTCGAATATACAGAGAAGAGGAACACGTATCTCTGATATAGAACATATCTCTTCGAACAAGACAGGCAGCAAGTCTATTTCGATGCATCACTAACAACTTGTGGAGGGGAGAAGAAAAACAAAAAACACAGTTACTCCCCTCACCATGTTCTAGAGTAAATGTACCACGCCCGAGGTAGTCCCTTTTTTTTACCATATTATACTTTTTTTCGTTGAAAATTTTTAGTTTTTTTCCTTCTTTTCTTATTCTGTTGTTTCAATAGTACTTTATGAGGGCTGAGTTAAAAGAGAGGAGGGCGTGATTTATCTACAGTTGTCGCATTTTTTTGTTTTTAAGAAGGTATGACTTAGGTATGATATAGAGATTGCGGAGACAGTTTTTGCCGTGAAGGTCGCGGTACCACTGAAGACAGTAAATGACAAATAGACGCTGTTTGAGCCTGAGACATCCAGGTGTCACAATTTGTCATTCTGCGTAGCTTTATTAATGTGTCGCATTTATGAGAAGCATTTATTTTAGAAACTATCGTTTGCTTTGAATTTATTTTAAAAATCATCGCTTGCGTTGCATTTATTTTAGAAATGATCCTTTGCGTTGCATATTTTGGTATGATCTAAAGATTGTGAGAACAGTTTTTACTGTGAATTTCGTGGTACTACTGTCGACAGTAAGTGACAAACAAACGCCTTTTGAGCTCGAGACATCAAGGTGTCGCATTTGTCATTCCGTGTAGCTTTCATACTGAGATGCGTTTATTTTAGAAAAATTGCATTTTTTTTAGTCATTATCGTTTGCGTTGCATTTATTTTAGAAATTATCGTTTGCTTGCGGAAATTAAAACAGATTTTAAAGAACGCGTTTTTTTTTTTTAAATTTTGCAAAACTATATACACAAATTACAAATTATTTTCTTCCCAAGATAAAATGGAAAACAAGTCTGAATTAGTAAAATGTTAGAAAAAACAGTACTTAGTTTAGATGTAAAAAGAATTATAAATTAGATGGCGATTCAAGAATAGTGACAGATCTAGGGGTCATGTACGTGAAAACTAATTTTGAAAGGGAAAAACGAATTTCAAGGCTACAGATTTTTTAGGAGCACTTATACGATTGAAACCGCAAAAATAAAAATATTCACGAATGTCACAAGTATTTATTTACAACTCCTAAAAACTTCAAAACAAAATTTTCAATTTTTGATGCTGAAAATCCAGTTGGATAAGAACCGTTTTCTCTTTTGCCACGTCACAATTCCTCGTCAATTAATTCTTCTCCACTGGTATTCTCGTTGTTTTAACTAAACTCTTTTGTTCTTTTTTCCGCCCCTCTTCTTTTCCTCTGAGGTACATTCAAAGCACAAAGGTTTTTATAAAATTCTCGTCTCTCAGATTTTATTAGAAAGTTTTTCAGGGTTTACAAATCTCGTTGTTTAGAAGTCTTTATGGGGACAATAGTGACGTAAAGTTTTTTTGTGGGGGACGATTTCCCTATATGTTACCAGCGCTTATTATTATTGTTTTCCATTCCTGATCACTCTCATAAAGGTTTGACAGATAGAACAACTTTTTTTCTTCTTTTTATTCGGTTTTTATTTTATTTTATAAGCTGCGTTTAACAGCCGACCTAATTTCGATCTTACGACTATCAGTATTCAACTCCATATCTTGTAATTTTGAGCATAACTCAGAAGGCGAGGGAACTCCTGGATTAAGTATTGAGTCAAATTAGCCCTCGAGGGGGACTTTTCGATGAAACTTATCCGTATTCGAGTTACATGAAGAGGAAAACCACGAAAACTTTTCACGGTTTGCCCAAATACAAGGGGATTCTAACCAATGATCCGACTGCCACTGAGGATATTTTACGATAGCATTTTATTTTATTTTATAATTTTATAACCGTCGTTGAACAGAAGACCCGATTTTGGGTTTGCGATAACTAATCTGAGTAATAACTCTCGGAGAGAGCCGATTTTCCACGTTGTAGATTTGTTAAAACTTTTCAATCCTTGAAATGTAACAGATGGCGTTCCAAGCGTTATTTTTGTAAAAAAAATTAGTAGAGATCATTCTTCCCACTTGATCTTCATAAAGGATAATTAAAAGTTTTCTTTCATCCCNTTTAACACAAGACGAAGTTCTGCGATTTAAAATAAATAAATAATCTAATTTAAAAAGGATCATATTAAACTTTCCAATTTCACGAACAAAAAATTCACAATCCTGAAATAAATTGGTCAAAGAATATTATTTGCAAAATCATAATAAGTCTCTAATAAAATCATAATAATCATAATAATCTCTTATGATTTATTATGATCAATAAAATCTCTGCCATATCATTTTTTTCGTAGAAAGAGAAATGCCGGGAAAAGTTTCCAAATTGTAGAATGAAAGATGTTAGAAAAGAAGACTAGATGTCGAAAGATTAATTTCAAAGATTTGTTAAAACCCTTTTACCATTAGAGTGCTTTTTAACTATTTGAAATCTGATTATTTTAAATCCCATCATCCCTTTCCTCACTGTGATGTTGGCTTTTCTCCCTTAGGAGTCGAATTAGTTGGCCGAATTGATTCAGATTTTCGCTCTTTAACGTCCCCAAGGTGATTATGGTTAATCCTCAAAGTATACTGAGGATTATATAAAATATGAAACAGATATACGTGGTTAATATTTAAAAGGATTATTTTCAACCAGATAAGCATTAATTATTTAATAGTGTTTAAGATACGTTAATTTAAATATAATTAAACATTTCATCATAATTTTTAGAAACGTTAAAAAAATTAATTTTATCCATTTGTTTTGGTTATATATAAATTATTAAATTTTGCTACTTGTACTTTATATTCATTTCAATAAATTATTTTTAATAATGATTCCCTTGATTGCTTTACGTAAAATTATTTGTGCATTTTTAACAAAGCGTCAAAGAAAATGAAAAAGTAAGAACTCTTTATACTTTTGTGGCAGAATTTTTATGACACATATTTTTCAAACTACCATATGGTCGCATCAAACTTTCTGTCAAGGCGACAAGCTTCAATGAGAATTTTTCGATATATTTAAAAAAAAAAAAAAAAACTAAACAAACTTTCAAGTGATTAAAAAATATATATATCTAAATAAAACAGTCGAATATTATTTTTCATTTAATGTTTACTATATTCCAGTATACCGTTTTCTGAGGAATGATAGTTCTATCTTCTTTTGAAAGAAATATATTATAAAATAAGAACAAAAATCGTAAGCAAAATAGAAGCACGTATAAAGAAATTTCTTGTTGCCAAAAAGAAAAGTAATGATGCAAAAGATTTTTCAAGCAGACGATAAAAATTCAAAACAATTTACAAAACTATCATCTCAGTGTGCCGAGGAGATTACATGCAGGTACCATTTTCGGCTGAAGTAATAAAGGTGTCTGAATAAAGAGTTTATGCTCGTTTTTTTTTAAAAAGATTTTTCTCACTGCAAGCATTTTTGCCCCGGCGCTTTTCCAAAATTATGCAGCTGACTTAAAAATACGACTGGAACGTGAAATTTTCACTTTTATTGATTCTTTAATATAAGAGTTTCTTAAGTAATCTCCAAAAGTATAAAAGTATGATACTGCTTTAGAGTTTGTCTGCCTGCATGGATTTATTATCAGAATAGTTAAAGATTGTTGACGCATGCAAATTTCTGTGCTTTTCAGATTAGGTAAAGAATTTTTTTTTTTTAAAAGTACGCATTCCGAAAACTAAAGTTAAACTTAACCGATGATAATTTATTTTATCTTTGGATGATTTTTCTGATTAATATTGCTTTAAAAATCTCGAAATGGTAATGATAGATCTAAACATGGTAAAATTGGTACTCTTAATTTAAATATCTTTAATTTCCTTAATATTTATTGTAAATCTTCTTTATTTCAATAGATTACGTGCTAAGATTATGAATATTTAATGAGAATTTCTTTTGATGCAAGACTTAAAATTCCAACCTTGAAAAAAGAGAAAAAACATCTTGTATTGTGACAAAAAAAGAAAATAGATAGGAATAAAAAAAATTAGCAAGTGGTTGAACAAAATTTTAAACTATAAAATTTAATGTATTGGACTCCTTTATATAGTCAAATAGATTTACGTATCGAGAAAAAATTAATTGAATTCATTTTATTATTTATAATTTTATTTGCTTAATTTTCCGTATTTTCCTAACAAAAAAAAAGAAATAATATTTAAAAAACAAAGTGAAGTTCATCTCAATTTTTGAATAAAGATATTGTGAAATCTATTTTAAACATTTTCTATACTAAAATAGTTTAAAAATTATTTTAATTCAATAATATGTCATTATTTTCTAATATATTATTAAAATATTTTAATACTGTTGATCTTACAATAAAATATAGTATCGTCTATTTCAGCAGTACTGAAATTTTAGAAGAAAATAAAATCGGAAATAAGAGTTCAGAGGGTAAAAAAGGAGGCAAAAGATGAAGTACTAAGGAAATAAAACAAAATAAAATAGTGGTCTGGGGGTGTTTTGTATAAGGTAGGGCATGCCCTTGAGTGCGTTTATCAGCTTAGTAGGCAACCCCATGCTGTTTAAGCTGCCTTTTCCTGCCACGAGGAATTTATGAAGGCAATAACAGGGTGGGGAAAAAGAAGTCAGCATAATTTTATTTTATTCTTTTATTTTATATCGTATAACTTAGTAAAATATATATGTGATAATAGTAAATATATATCTGATAGTATTCATTTTTTTTGCTCAAAAGGAATATGTTATTGAAAGACACCTAAAATATTTTTTTTTAAATGTTATTTATTTATTTCCATTTTCTAAGCGTATACGTTACGAACGGTGTGATTAAATTGATTTTTTGATTTATTCATGCTTTTAGATCAGCCAATGGGAAGATAATGAACTTTGAAGAAACAATTGAAGGAATTTAAAAAAAAAAGTGCATACAAATACACATTAATTTTAATTGTATTTTCTGAAAATATCTATTTCATAATTTTTTTACCGTGTAGTGCTAGATGCTTTAAAATTTTTATTTTTTTGAAATTCAGGCATGTTCAAAAGTTCTTATTTCAACCATTTTGTGCTAAAACATTTTCAAAGAAATTACAAACAATTTACAATCGTATGAATTGGGGTGATTTTTAATAGTATGTATAGATAAAAAAATAAAAAAAATAATTGCGGAATGGAAGAATTTAAAAATGATAAAAGTCCTTAGTTCGTTTCAAAATTTTTTGTCAAGTTGGATTAATAGAACAAGTTTCCACGAAACTCAATTATAATCAATTTTATGAGGGATTCAGTTTGTATAAGGAATTTCCTTATTTCCTTATTTTGTATGAGGGATGAAGTTTAGTAAAGATACCAGTACTTTCTCTCAATGGCATTCTTAGGTTAGTAGCGTTTGCGTTTTTTTGCACACAAGAAAAAAAAATTAAAGTGCTTCTTGGAAATTTTGAATTTATTATTAAAAAACATCAGAAATTGCGACAAATAAGTTTGTTTAGGATGCTTGATAGTAAAAACTTAATGTTCAGCCATTTTTCAAACAGAAATATGGATGTATTTCTAAATGATGAAATATTTTTGGCTTTTCCTTCACCTTTCATTTTATAGAAATTTTTTCTTGATGGTTTTTTGGTAAATGTAACGTCCTTTAGAGTGATTTCAGAATAATAACAATAAAAAAATAAATCAATAAAATAGCAAATCTTTAAACTTCATTCAAGTTATAAATTTACATGTTTGTCTTCTTTGCGAAAGTTGAAATGATTAAAAAGTAACTGTGTAAAAAAAATAAAAACATGGTTTGAAAGAAAAATAACGATTTCTTTTCCTGAATAGTTTATATACCATTGGTGTCTTTAAAGTATGGCAATAAACAAATTTGAACTCTTAAACGAATTTGTATAACTTTTCCAATAATTTTGTCTTTCAATGTATAAATATGTTTTTTAATTTCAATTACCGTTGATTTAAAATTATTTACTTAAGTAGAAACACGTTTTAAAAGGAGTTTGTAAACAAAATGAATATGTTGCTTCAGAAAGCTTTAGAAGTGCTAACTTGGTAACGTAGTTCACGCATGCTATCACGTTAACGTTGTTCATTGAATTTATCTGACATTGTGAATAAAAAGTTATTAAATATTAAAGTACGTGCAATAATTTTTTTTAACAAATAAAATTATAACTTAGCAAATGTACCTGATGATTACATATGTATTTGAAGAATTGAAGCATCTATAGTTAAATTTAAAATAATGGCTAACGCTTGACCAATCAGAAAATTCCATTTCGTTTTTCGCTAATACCACTTGAACAGTTCGTAGTCGAAGGTTTTAATATCGATAGTGACCTTCTCAGTGCTTTCAAATATCAGTGTGCCACATTTAATCTCTCTCGGATAGATTAAGAGTCGATAAAGGACACGCTCACAGACACTCATTTATTTATATATATATAGAAGATAATATTTAAAATAATGATAAAAAAGTGTGAGCAACACCTACTGTACTACAATTATTATCAATTTAAATAGTTAAAAATTAATTTATCGATTAAATATTTATTCATTGATTTACTGATTTATAAATTTGATTATTCATTGGTTTACTTCCTTTCTTCTCTCGTACTTTTCTCTCTTTACTCATTCACTATATGAATAATAGTTCATAAAAACAGTTACAATATCAAAGGGTTCATAACAAAATACCATACTTTTCAAATTAAACTATACAAAAAAATTACGTGTAAATTAAATAACTCAAAAAACATGCAAAAGATATTTGATCGATCATCACGTATGAAACAAACAAAAATATGATATAATCAGTTGATTTTGTAACGATAAATATATCAAATAATTGTAAAATTAATTATCGTTATTTAAAGTCATACTTAATTTCTTCTCCATAATAACTTAGCTATATAATTCTATCATAATAAAAAGAAGTTTTGTATATGAAATGATACAAGTGTGTTAGTTGACCACATTATTCGAACACACTTGCGTTCCCAACGTAAAAAAAGAAAAAAAAAACGCACAGAAACAGAAGAAAAGAATTTTTTTTAAAAATATTTTACTCACATTTATGCGAGAACCCGTTTAAATTATGTTTCAAAACTGCTATTAACAAAATTGGTTGAATTATCATTCATATTGTATATTGTACGCTAAATATTTCTTGCGTACATTAACGTACTAATTCGAAGCCCGAATTTCGTTCTGGTTCTAATCATTACTAAGTAAATTTAAAGATAGAACTATTTTTAATAACAACGCAACACTTAAATTGAATTTTTAATGCTTATTTGTTATTCACAACTGTTGATTATTTTTTAGAATTTCTCCTCATCTTCAAATATAATGTTTTTTTAAACGTTTGTTGCATTAAACACTGATTCTATTGCATTTATTTGCGGTAGATAGCAAATATCAAATTTAGAAGTCTTTATTATTACTGCGAACTCAATATTTGTCTTTAAAATTATCAATATATTAGTCTTTAAAATGTATTATTTGGAATTTTTTGAAATTGAAAGCTAAACGTTTTAATAAATACACTAAAATCACTGCCGATTTAAATGTAATAAACATTTTCAAGCTATTTCCTCTTTTAATTTGAATATTTAAATAAAAAATTCAAAAGCATTTACAAACATTTATGTTACAAATTGAAACTTGATACGCTTTCTTCCCTTCATTTAAAATTTTAATAAAAATTTTTAAGGAACAATTTGCGCTTGACTTACCTAATATTCTTTTTCCTTCAGATCTGCTTACAAATAAATTAAACCACGCGGCAGCACCATCAAAGCTCAACAAACACACGCACATAAAAATGGACATAAATCTTATTTTCATTTTGAAATAACTTTCAGTTTTCCTTTGCTAAATTTTTAAATTTATTTCATAATTCCACTTTTCTAATTTAGTTTTTTTTTAGCCACCATCTCCGAAATCTTTAAATCGAGCTTTTATTACTTGATTTTTCATATTGAAAATATTATTTTATATTTTCACACACTACGAAACAGGTCTATTTTCTTCAATTTCTTTTTATGCCACTGTAATCAGAATTTACTTATTTATTTTTGTTTTACCATCTTGAATTTCCCGCGCTCATAGGTATACCGAGGGAAAAACTACTTGACATCCGTCCTAGCTGATGGCTGGTTGCGCTTTCAATGAAAACCTAGGTTGCTATGATACGGAGCACGCTAACCCTGGCGGTTCACTCAGTCGCCAAGGTGTGCAACTATTGCAGCATCGCCAAAGCTCGATCAAATTCGGTTTTGCAGAGGTGCTGAAAGGATGCTTGGGATGAGGTCTCGTCCTGATCCTACAGAAGCTAAAAATGAGCGTTCTGTTATAGTTTTTAGCCCTTTGAAGACGATGTACACTAATGTTCCTTACACATATTATTTTTCAGACGCTCTAATTACAAGCAAAAATATATTTTGGTATTTTTGAATTATAAAAAAATAGTTTAATAATTAATGTAAAGAATCTGTTAGATTATCGAATGATATTTGTACTAAAATATATCTGATATACCGTGATTTTTCATTATTATTAACTGAAACACTGTAATTCATTAAATATTACAGTAAAAATGAGGGTATAAAATTTTACTGCAATTTTTCAGAATTTTTTACAATGTATTTCTGGAACAAATAATATTTCCATTTGGAATCCATTATTATAAATCCATTTGGGAGAGTTTTTTTTCTTTTTTCAAAATGCAAATCTATATTTATCTATATTAATGTTTACATGAAAAAAATATTTACTCGATTTTATCTTTTTTATTATTAAAACTATTGATGAAGAAGACGTAAAGAATATTTTATTTTATTAACTTTCATAAAAATTTAGCTTTTTCCTAAAACAAACAAATTAGCCTTAATAGCTGTTAATATAGTCAAATTACCGTAAGGCTAATCTTTATTGCCAAAATTATGTTTAGTGTGTTCTATTGAAAAAGCAACGGGCTTAGTTTCTTGTCACACAAAAATTAATTTTCTGTTACAGAATTTCATATAATGCTTTGAGAACTGGCTAAATTTAATAAATGTCTCCATATTTAAATGCTTTTTTTTCTGCAGACAAAATCATTTACAAAAAGAGAAAAATTTAAATGCTATGAGTTTGAGAATATTGATCCATTCAGTAAAAATTACATAATAATAAGAAAATAAAAGTTATTGACAGAGTTATTCAGCATAAATTTTGGCGTTTATGTTCAGAGAATTTAATGGCAAATATACAGAATCTGCTAAACGTAATCAATATATTAAATATCAAAACGATAAACCAAGAGGAGTTTGAAACTAAAAGCAACACGCACAAGATGAAATCAGAAAAAGGTAAAATAGTGAGAACACCAGGAGATCGTAGAATAAAATTTGTTGTCCAATTGTGAACAATATAAGAAACAAGATTTTGTTATTATTACTTTTATTATATTATAATATTATTACATTTTTTATTATAATTTTGTTAAGATTATCAGCGATTTCACGGTGCTATTAAAATATTTACGCTATTTTTATTTGTATCACCCTTCAAAATCAACTTTTTAGTTGTTAACAAATTAAATTCATGTAGCAAACAAGAGATTTTAATCCACCTTTAAATGATAAAGTAAAGGTTATTTCTAAATAAACGCAAAATGTTAATTTTGTGCCAACAAATGCTGTCAACGAGAAAGAAAATATTACTGGGCTGCTGAAAGTTCAGGGTTATCAATGAACTTATACCCGAAAGAACAACACGTTCTTATTGCTGGGCAATATTTTGAGCAATTTTGAATTCCTTGTCTGGGTGATAATTTTCGTCCCTCAGACTATGCAATTAAGCATCGTATAAGACCTTTATTGGCAGAATGGATTAGGAGTGTAAAAACTTCTGCCTACTAAAGGCTGTCAAGTTAATAAATAAAATGAAAATATTAAAAAAAAAATTACACCAAGAAGATTACAACATCCCTTGTTACCAATTACCATCCCTTGTTGCCAAAATTACCCAAAAATTTTGACAAGAGTGCGGAAGCTGTTTACTTTAGTTGCTATTCTAGTGTTAACTCTATGATGTCTGCCTTATAAATAAATAAGAATAATTTAATTTTCTATAAAACACTCAACATCATAAGATAAAAATAATAAAAATCTCATAACGTTAGATTTTTTTTTCAAAAAAATAATAAAAAGAATCGAAGCATTACGAAACACTGACAGACTCACACATATCGTTTGGTGGAATATAATTGAATTTCCATTAACGCGGTCAGCGTACATTAATTTATCCATTTCATTAAGTTGAAGACGCTGAAATGTCGCCTTATTTATCAAGCTATACGTGGTGACACTTGTCCCAACAATCCCAGGGAAGGTGCGGCTGGTCGGCAATTATCGGGAATCTGTTGGGCCATCCCTTGTCATTCCAACAGCGAAATAATAGCGGGGTGGAATTCCCAGTTGGAAATGCGGAATTCTCGATTCGATTTTCCGCGATTATCTTTCGCTCATGGAACATTCGAATGCAATTAATTACGCTAAAAATATGTGATAATGTGGAGTTTTCTGAAGTAATTAATGTTTGTTGCCATCGGTAATTGCCAACTGAAAGAGGGAATTTTCATTCTTTTTTGTGAGAATTGTGTTTGATTTGGCGAGGAAATGGATTTGAGCTGTTCGAAAGGGATTTTTTGGATCCTGATTAGAGCTGGTCGCTAAAGTTTGAAGAACAAAACACTGAATTGATTATTATTTCTGTCATTGGAGTATTAAATAAAAGAATCTTAAATGTTTATTTTTTAAAATTATTTATTTATTTATTTTGCCTTTAAAATTTTTTTAAAATGTCCGATGGAGCTTCCTTCTTACGAAGTTACATTTGCAGAGAAAAATATTTCATTTTGTAACCGGCATTGAAAAACCGACTCATTTTTAGCTTTACGGCTGCTAATGTTCAACTCCGCAACCGTGTAATTTTATACCCAACCCAAAAGACAAGGGAACTCTCGGATTAAGCATTGGGGCAAAATAGCCGTCGACTTTTTGATAGAACTATCTCTTATTTGAGTTGAATTGGGAGGAAAACCACGAAAACCTCCCTATGGTTCTAACTCATGATCCGTCTACCATTGAGTATGTTTTACGTTATTTTAGCAGTCTATGTGAGCCGGGTACAGAATTTGTAACGATCAGCCATCGCTGAGATTTGAACCATGTTTGCCTCATTGTAAAGCGAGCGGCCTATAGAAATATATGTAAATTTTCTAACTGTTGTCAGTTTATTTAACAGTTATTCATTACTGTTAGGTTAAGTTTTGCGCATTTTTATAGCGAGAGCCTCATTGCGAAAAAGACGGAAAACAGTCCAAATGAAGAAGAGCCGCAATTAATTGAAAACGAAAAGTGTCTCCATAATCTGATTTTTTAATATTTAAAAAGTAATTTTCACATTGTATTGTTTGGATTCTGAAAATAAAAAATAGAAGGAGAATCAACGACTTTGCTAATTTTCATGCAGGTGAAAAAGTTTCGCCAAATTAGCATTTCTTTGAAGCCTTCTTAATATTTTTTTATATATATTTAATATCTACGAGCATAAGCAATTATTTCACGCAAGAAGTATTTATATTATAGTATTTATAGTTTTGAATCTAAGTTTCGTTTCGAATTTCAAACGCTTAAACTGCGCTTTTTTTAAATTTTTTTATTTATTTATTTTTTTGTTGACGAAAGTGCTACAAATAACATTCTTAAGAAAAGACTTCAAAAAAATTTAATGGTTTTTGTGCAGAAATAGTTAGGTTAACTAAGAAGATCGTAAGGTATGATTTAATATTAAAATTTAATTTATTAATTAAGCAAATGACCGCACGTGCAGCTTAGTGATTTTGACCCATTGAAAAACGAAATATTATTTTGCACACGTAGTTTTGTCAAAATGTATTCCTAAGAATATGTTATTTGAATGGAAAACTTGGAGCCGTTGCTTTTGATGGACCGAACGTTTTATTCTATTTTAGAACCATTTTATTTTGACATCAATGCTTAAAAAAGGTAGGAAATCTAATTTAATGTCGAGTTTTAATTTCTTCTTTGACAAGTAAAGTTTCAAACGTCAATCTTAAATCCACCAGATGGCGTAAATATTCATCCAAGTGTGTTTTTCGTAGTTTCCTTTGCTGAAGTGAAATTACTTTAAGCAGTTTTCTTTTTTAGCTAATTTTTTAGCTTTTAAATAATTCACTTAAGTTAGTATATGTTTGAGTTTCAACTTTTTCCCCTGTTACCAGCTAATTTATTCTAGTATCAGCGTAATATTAAAAATATTAAATTTTTTTTCTCCAATTTTTTATCACATTTGTTTATAGAATGTATGCTTGCTTTTTGTAAACAAAACAACAGCTGGTTTTAAAGAAAAGTTGGCCATTTTAACATTTTATCTCTTTTTTTCGTAGACAGTACGTAAAATGAAAAAAAGAAGATGAATGCCGTTAGTCTATTATCTGATGGCGCTGTGTTATGGTTAAAATGTAAATATATTTAGAAATCTTTTTGAAAGAGGCCAAATGATTGAATAAATCAATCATAAATTAAAATCTGTTTTTATTTTATGTTCTAAATCACTAGAGTAGAATTTGATAAAAAGTTTCATTACTTAGACTTAAATAACGATGGAGAATATGATTCAATTTGCTACCGATTAATAAGATGTTTAAACTCATTTTATATTTAAATTCAATGCGATGAATTCAACAGACTATCAGAAATCATTTTGTTTTACACAAGAAATTATAGATGAACAAAGAAAATTAAAAAAAAAATTATTATTAAATTTAAAAAGAATTAGAAAAAGAAATTAAAATGATTAATGCTTTTCGGTGCCATTTCATTTCTTAAACGGATTATTGATTTTATTGCCTCTTAAGAAAATCAAGTCTTTTTTTTCCTGTATGGGAATATATGAATGATTTAGAAGCAAATGATTTGTATCTACACCGTAAAGAATTCTGGAAATCGCAGTAAAAAGTACAGGCATTCAAAATGAAGGTATCTTTTAATGTAAAATCCATTTTTTCTGGAACAAGTTACAAAAAAAAATATTTGATGTAACAAAACTTTTACAGTAATAATTATAGTAAAATCACTGAATCACTGTATCAAGTATTATTTTACATGAGTCGTTGAACAGCCAACCCAATTTTTGGGTTTAGGACAACTAATGTTCAACTCCGTAGCCTTGTAATTTTGAACCAATCCAGAAGACAAGGAAACTCCTATATTAGTACCCGCAGAGGTATTGGTTTGTTATGGGAACATGGAGGACTTTGCGACTCGGCAGATTTAGCGTGCATCAGTCTACACGGGGAGTCTTCGGCCGGCTGGGTTCGAACCCACGAACTCTTGGACATGGGCCCAGTGCTCTACTAACCACGCTATCTCCGCCTTAAATAAGTATTATTGTAAAAATTATGGTATGATATATCGTGTTGAAAATGAATTTTACGATGAAATGAGTTTTACAGTCAATAATATTACGGATGAGACACCCAAAGTGCCGGTACTTTATACCGTCATTTGATCCCAATTTTTTACAGTGTATGACTTGAATGTTTATGGTGTTGAAAGTTATGGTGTTATGGTTGTTATGGTGTGTACAGTGTTGAAAGTTACTTTAATCACTAAAAATTAGGAAGTTGTGTACAAAGACTTGTATACAAAAGTCACTTTTCTATCACTATGTATGCATTATTAAATGTAAAATACCGGACACTTATTAAAAAATAATTTTTTCCTTGCTTATTTTGTAATAAAAAGCATTATGTTTATATTTATTTTATAATCTTCTGACAATGATATGAAACGTTCTGACAATGATTCAAACGTTCAAACCATTGTCTTGAAATTATTGCTTCTAAAAACTCCCCCCCCCCTCAACTCCCCTGGACGTCAATTAAGCTTTTCAATTGTCATCTGATGTATATATAATCATTGGTTAGTCCATTACACATACTTATTAAAATCTAATTATTTTAAAACAAGTTTTAAATTAGTTTACAATTGGAAATAAAATTCAATTCTTATCATAAATCATCGAACGTTAAAAGAAATTCGAACCATCATTGCTTAAAGCAATTCTTTGTGTTGAATTTTTCTCTTTTCCTCTCTTATACGATCATCTGGCAAGGCTTTATGCGGGGAAGAAAACTTTACAGGTTTACAAGGATCGTTACGTGATGCTATTCACTCTCTTAGAAATATTTCAATAAGAAAGTTGGACAGAAAGAAATGAATAAAGGAAGAGAGACATAATAAGAAAGGAAAAAAAGTTTCTTTTGACGTTTTGAGACTCCAAAAATAGTGTCTTTTTTGAAAGTTTCAGCTTGGCTTCACTTTATTTGCTTTAAAAAAAGTTTATATGCTTTCATTTTTGTGTTCTTTACAAAGTCACGTAATACTTTTGCAGAAAAAAGAGCTCTTTAATAAGATTAACGCAATGCGTGATATTTAGGACTTTTCAATATTTGCATTCATTCATTTTTCATCCGGTTTCAATATTTGCATTCATAGCTTGTTATTGTTTAATTGTTTATTGCTTAAAGGTTTTTAACGAGCTTTCTGATCATTGATTTTTTATATAATTTCACATATATGTCCTGTAATACTTTTTTGAAAAAAGATATTTTTTTTTTTTTTTAAATTAACGCAATATTTTTCAATAATTTCATTCATTAATATTTAACAGTGCTTGCTTTAATATTTGAATTCAGATATCGTCATCAGCTAACTGCTTATTTCTAAATGATTTTTTGGCAGACTTTCAGTAGGTGTTAAGAACACATTTTATGAAAACTCCTCAATACTATTAAAGACAAAAGATCTTTTTAATTAGATTAAGCAATAATAAACTGACTGTTTTAAAGTTTTTCGTATTCTGGATTCCCTATATCAAATAAAAATATTGTTGCATTACAAAGTTCACATTATGTCGTAACCGTGAATAAAAAAATCCTTAAATGTGAAATATTTATGATGCGTTGAAACATTTTACAAAATTTCCAATATTTTCCATCACATTTACTAATTGTTAATCACTGAGTTCTCTTTCTTTGAGTTCTAAGTATTAACAACTATTGCAGAAATGGCGCGTATTTTTACTCCAGTAGTAACCCGATGTTAGAGTCAGATATCCATTACTGATAATGTTGACATAATAATTAAATATTTTGTTATCTTGATATTATTACTATTTCCGATCGTAATTACCAGTTTAATAGCTTCATGTTTTCTTAAGCATTAGTAATAATGACATAAATTCGTATCATTACTATTTGAAACACTGTAAATTTCTGTTGGAAAACTTTTATTTCCGCATGAAATCTTATCTTAAATACAATATTAAAAAAAAATACAAATAAAACCTTATTATGCAGGCTAATTTGACACAGTGATGACGACTAATCAATATGTAATTGTATTCAGGGCTTAAGAGTACATAATAACCTGTAATCAAGTTTATATATATAATCATGATTGCGTTTAATGTCAGATCATATAATTACTTGTAGACTCATATTATAGGATTCATTTTAGTCATTGTTTCAGTAAATAACGATTTCAATAAAAGATAATATGGAAATCTAATGATGAGCCATACTTTCAAGTTTTAGATAATTTTTTGTAGAGTTTTTTGAAAGAAAAACTATCACAATTCCTACATGTAGAAACAATTCTGGTAAAATTATCGCACTGAAAAGTAAGGACATTTTTGGTTAAAACAAAACATAATTCAGGTTAATAAAGCGTATGGTAACGGTTCACCGGAAATCTCGGTTTTCAAAATCATAGTTCTTGTAACCATACATTTAGAAGAAAATACAAAACTGAAAAGTAAATTTAACCGAATAAATTGTTTTTTTGTTATTTTCATAAGACAATATGATAAAATCACAGCATAAGGTAACACGATAAATCATTTTTCCCATTAACCAAATTGCATGACGTATTATATAACCATATTTTAGTGCCAATTTTACCAACATATAAAATAACTATACTTTTTTTTCAGTGTGCAAAAGAATTTAACTAGATTTTCCGATTTTTCCCTTAAAACGAAATCTCTCGAAAACGTCAAAAACCTGCTGTGATTTCGTCATTTATTTTGACACGTATGCTTACATTTTATACAGAGCATTGAAAGATTGCAGTAAAAAAAAGAAATTCAGATCGATTTTGTTGAGGGACTTATGTTTGCGAGTAAGATGAAATTATAAATGAATTTCGTATTCTGAAAGGATTTAGACTTTTATTTAAACTAAGCTATGCAGAATGTTACGTAAAAACCACCCTTAGTGTACATTTTCAGAATCCTTCTCAAAAATTAAGGAAAAAAAATCCACATAAGAGTCAAACAAGGGACCACGTATTATTAATCAAGAAAAGAACAAAAAAAAGTTATCGAAATCTAACGAATGACATTTGTGGAAAACAAGGCTTAGAACTGAAAAAAAATTTTTTTTTTCATTGTTTGAAAAATTAGAGAATTTGAAAGCGGTTATTAGAAAAACCCGATGGTTCATTTACTTTTGGGGGTTAATAACATGTTATTTTCAGTCAGATGTGGACAGTTTAAGCAGTTTTTTTCAATGGAAAAAATTGCATCAGAGCCAACTTTTTTTATATATTTGTTCGTCTAAAAAGGTGATATTCTTAAATTTAACAAAACTTTACTCAACATATTATACAACTACATACGCAACTTTATACATGTAGAAAACGCCGAATAATGTTAACAGGATCTAAAGTTTAAATTCTACAGAAGCTAATTTTATAGAAATTTAAAAAATGTTTAAGGATTGAGGGTCTAATGCTTCACCATATTCTAAAGCTGATTCACCCTTTTTTTTTAAAAAAAATTAAAGAGTTACTTTAATAAGTTCTTTATTAATGAAACATTTTATGAAATAATAAAAACAAATTCTAATACTTAATAACGAATTAGAAAATAAACTCAATTTAAAGCATTAAAACGTCAAATGTTTCATTGGATTCTGAAGCTGATATTCACAAACTTAACAAAACCCTTTTAATCTATTATTTCACTTAGCTATTATGAAAGTATCTTGGTGTAATGTAAACAAGATATAAAATGTAAATTCTTTAGAAAATTATAAAACTCAAAGGAAAATAAATGTTGATGAAGGTTTAAAATGTCCAAATGGCTCTTTCCTTTTATAGCTTAGAATTTATGAATATAAAATTAGTCTTGTAGGCGTGTATTAATCTTTTATTGACTCACTATCCTTCATTCTGTTCCTTTAAATTCTATCCTACTACAAAATAAACTTTTTTTTATGAATATTTGAATTCTATGCAAATATAGAATGCAATGTCTATTTATAATGTATAAAAGATTTTACGATTCCTTCTCTCGAATAGGTTGAATATGAAATATTCATTTTATAATTAAAATCTTTCCATTTAACTTTGATAAGCTTGGAGATAAATACAGCCTGCTATAAATTCAAATTTAAAGTCATAAATTTATAATTTATTTTTAGCTTTTCATTGATTACTTGGTAGATAAAGATATAACTTATTCAATTTATGTGGGCGTTGCATAAAATTATTTTTACAGAAATTAGCATAAAACTAATGAGATATCTTTGGTAATTTGCAGGAGAAAATTATGAATTTATTGCAAAAGAAATGAAAATGTGAGTTGTAATAAAGCTTTAAATAAAAGGAATAAAGAAATTTTATTTTTGAAATTTTGTTCAATTAGCTTGAATTTGGATAAATTATCTCGAATTATTTAATTTTTTCTCAGTAAACTTATGGTTGATTAATATTTGATTTCCTAAAATGGAAAGATTTTTCTTTGTTTTTGTCTTGCATTAACTATAATGTTAACCTAATTTCATTTTATTTTATTTTATAACAGTCGTTGAACATTCGGCCCAATTTTATGGGTTTACGACTACTAATGTTCAACTCCGTAGCCTTGTAATTTTGAACCCAATCCTAAAGACAAGGGAAATCCTGGATCACGAATTGGGAGAAATTTGTCTTCGTGGATGGCATTCTGATGGAACTAACCCGCATTTGCGTTACATGGAGAGGAAGACCATGAGAATCTCCCACGGTTAACCTGACGGCAAATATTTTAAAAATGAAAACTAAAGCATAGCAATTACTATGACATTTATTTTATTTTATAACCGTCATTGATCAGCCAACCCAATTTTTGGGTTTATGACTACTAGGGTTTAATTCCGTAACCTTGTAATTTTGAACCCAATCTAGAAGACAAGGGAGCTCCTGGATCAAATAATGGGAGGAATTTACCTTCGTGGAGGACTTTCTGATGGAACTAGCCCATATTTGCGTTACATGGAGAGGAAGACCACGAGAATCTCCCACGGTTAGCCTGACGGCAAGGGGGCTCTAACCCATCATCCGTGTACCAGTGAAGATATTTTAAGTCAGCACTGTGATCGGTGCAAGCCGGATGGGTAATTCGAATCGACCAGCAATCGTTGGGATTCGAATCCTTGTTTACCTCATTGGAAGGCGAAAGCTCTATCCCCTGAGCCAACGCGATTCAACGATAACCTAATTAGCGATTCCTTAGCAACCCCTCAGCGATAATGAGACTTGTTGTGAAATTTTCGTGCGCGTGCTCTTAGAAAATTTTCGGCACAAATTCCTCTTCCTCTTTCGTTACTAATTTACAATTTAAATTATAGAAAAAGTGAGTTCAGACAAACCTAGAGTAAGCCATAAAGTTTCAAATACTGAAAAGAAAATTTTAAAATATACAAATGAAAATAAATTATGAGATGACAACTTAGGATTACGTAACGGAGAATATCTTTTCTAATAATTTGTTTGCATTTTTTCAGCAATTGAAACTTTATGACTTACTTTAGGTTTGCCTGAACTTACTTTATGGTTCTTTTAGATTTCANATTTAACTTTGATAAGCTTGGAGATAAATACAGCCTGCTATAAATTCAAATTTAAAGTCATAAATTTATAATTTATTTTTAGCTTTTCATTGATTACTTGGTAGATAAAGATAAAACTTATTCAATTTATGTGGGCGTTGCATAAAATTATTTTTACAGAAATTAGCATAAAACTAATGAGATATCTTTGGTAATTTGCAGGAGAAAATTATGCATTTATTGCAATTTTGGTTGAGTTAAAAAGTAAGAAATGAAAATGTTAGTTGTAATAAAGCTTTAAATAAAAGGAATAAAGAAATTCTATTTTTGAAATTTGTTCAATTAGCTTGAATTTGATAAATGATCTCGAACTATTAAATTTTTGCCGATTAAACTTACGGTTGATTAATTTTTGATTTCCTAAAATAGAAAGATTTTTCTTTGAGTTAGTCTTGTATTAACCATAACGTTAACCTAATTTTATTTTATTTTATAATCGTCGTTGAACAGCCGACCCAATTTTGGGTTTACAACTACTAATGTTCAACTCCGTAGCCTTGTAATTTTGATCCCAATCCAGAGGACAATAGAAATCCTGGATCAAGTATTGGGAGAAATTTGCCTCCGTTGAGGACTTTGTGATGGAACTAACACGCATTTGCGTTGCATGGAGAGGTAGACCACGAGAACCTCCCACGGTTAGCCTTACGGCAAATATTTTTAAAATGAAAACTAAAGCATAGAAATTATTATGACATTTATTTCATTTAATAACCGTCATTGAACAGCCAACCCAATTTTTGGATTTATGATTACTAGAGTTTAATTCCGTAACCTTGTAATTTTGAACCCAATCTAGAAGACAAGGGAGCTCCTGGATCAAGTAATGGGTGGAATTTACCTTCGTGGAGGACTTTCTGATGGAACTAACCCACATTTGCGTTACATGGAGAGGTAGACCACGAGAACCTCCCACGGTTAGCCTGACGGCAAGGGGGCTCTAACCCATCATCCGTCTACCAGTGAAGATATTTTAAGTCAGCACTGTGATTGGTGCAAGCCGGATGGGTAATTCGAATCGACCAGGTATTGTTGGGGTTCGAATCCCGGTTCACCTCATTGGAAGGGGAAAGCTCTATCCTCTGAGCCAACGCGATTCAACGATAACCTAATAAGCGATTCCTTAGCAACCCCTTAGCGATAATGCGATTTGTTGTGAAATTTTCGTGATCGTGCTCTTAGAAAATTTTCGGCACAAATTCCCTTCCTCTTTCGTTACTAATTTAAAATTTAAATTATGGAAAATGTGAGTTCAGACAAACCTAGAGTAAAGCCATGAAGTTTCAAATACTGAAAAGAAAATTTTGAAATATACAAATGAAAATAAATTATGAGAGGATAACTTTTGGACTACGCAACGGAGAATATCTTTTCTAATAATTTGTTAGCTTTTTTTTCAGCAATTGAAACTTTATGACTTACTCTAGGTTTGCCTGAACTTACTTTATGGTTCTTTTAAATTTCAAATTAATAATAAAGGAGTAGGAAAATTTGCGATGAAAATTTTCTTCTTCGGTATGGCGTGGGAACTGTATGTCTGAAGACCTTAGGTTGTGGGAAATTGTAGCGCGTTGCCAAATCAGTCTAACATTTTTATAAAATACAAAATCATTGAAAAACAATACATAATTTCTGTTTGATTTAAATAAAGTTTTATTTCGTTTAAATATTTCAAATTTATTTGTAATTTAACGTCTTAAAACCCGCCAACAGCCCAAAAATGATTATCTATTTTTTAAAAAAAATTTTTCATATAGATAATTTTTTTTAATATTAAAAACTGTATGGCAAAATATCTTCCATGGATGAAAATTTTTCCTAATACCTGCCACACAACTTACTTGTCTTCTAGGTTAGGTTCAAGATTCCGAAACAAGTTGAATTTTTATATGATCGAAAGCTCGATATGAATCGGTTGTTTAATGTCAGTTATGAATTAAAATAATATTTGCAAATCAGTAAAAAAAAAAGCTAAAAGTAGGTTAAGTGTAATGCCTTTTTGAATATTTTTTTTCGATTTTATGAAAAAGGAAACACAATTCACGCAAATATTAATAAACTCAAAATCAAATTTGCATAACGACTTCATTTGAAGAAAATGTCAAAAAAATTGGTTCGCACAGAGGCATCACATTTATCATCATTTGCAAAGAGAGAAACGATTTATAACTCTGAGATCTGAAGTGAAGTGATGTTGCCGTTTTATTTTTGCGGTTGTTATCAGATGATCGATCATTTACTTCTCTTCCTTCCCCTGATTCAGAGATTTCTCCTGTTGCTCCTTCTAAGAGAGTCGTCTCGGAAAAATCTGACAAGTGTGTTGATGAAATGATACTCAACTGAGCAATGGAATTCAACTTTTTTTTGGATTGATCCATGATCAATTCATTCAATGTTTATTTATTTTTTTTAAGAAATTGTTTGTAAACTAGTCTTTTCGTGCAAAACGTAAACTGATCTAGGGAAATCTGTTCATTCTACTACACTGTTGAGCCGCGATGGCTTAGTGGATTAAGGCACAGAGCAAATTTTCAATCAGTCTCGGGTGGCTTGACGGTACCAGTTTGTCTTGGAAGTAAAGGTGGCTTGCACACAAAAAAAACTACCACATTGCAAAACTATCAATTTTTGGTACCTGAATTGTAGAACACTAACCTATTAGTTCACAACGGGCTTGATCAGGAATATTTTTAATACATTGTAAGAAATTTTGAATTGCATTGAACAATTGTATCTTATTCTATTTTATAACCATCGTTGAACAGCCTCCCCAAATTTTAGTATATGGCTACCAATGTTCAACTTAATTTTGCCTTACAATTTTGAATCCGATAAGGAAGAATCCTGGATCAAGTGTTAAGAAAAAATTCGCGTCTTGGAGGCCGTTTTGATAAAACTAACCCACATTTGCGTTATATGGAGAGGAAAGCTACGAATACCTCGCATGGTTACCATGACAGCAAGGGAACTCTAACCCATGATCCGTCTACGACTGAAGATATTTTAAATCAGTACTATAGTCGATGAGAGCTATCATATGTGAGAATTAATATCGATCAGCCATCGCTGGATTTTTAACACTAGTAGTGATTAAATTTTTTCCGTTACTTAAATATGATACGCACGATATATGAATCTTAATATAACACACCAGATGAATCTAAAAGTATGATATATGAACGTTAATGAGGCAAAATAAATGAACCTTAATGATGAATCATTATTATGATTTTAGCGAAGCACCATATTAAGATTGGGGAAATGATTGGAGAAAAGAGGAAAAGAAATTGTGGTACAAGATATCATCATTAAGGCTTCATATTGAACAACAATTGAATAACCAAAGAGAATACTGTAGAATATAATGATACAAAAACTGCAGTTGAATAGCCTAGACTAAATAGTATCTATAAGGTGATAATCAAACAGTAAATAATTAAATGAAACAGAACTGCCATAAATAAAGTAAAATAGAAAAATAAAAAATTACCGATTAACTTTAGTTTTCAAAATATAAAGTTTAGTAAAACCCTTAAAATTTGTAAAAATAAATAATAAAAAACAGATAAATAAATATTATAAATCTACATACTTAACATCAAGTTAACACCAGTCATTTTATTAAGAATCAGGCCTATCTTTATCCACTATAACAGTTCCGTGAATCACATCATACTTTTTCGATATAATATTTATTTTATTTCCTGCTATTTTATTGTACAATTAAATAGTTCCAGAAATATTGGCTCGTTCTAATTTAAAGCCATATAAATTTTAATAAAGCTTTAAATGATGCACATAGCTTTGCAATAGCTTATTTATATGATAAGCTAGAAATGAAAAAATTATTTAAAAAATGTCTCCAAATGAGACAGTTAAATTCAGTATTTACTAACTTGTTGAACTTGTGAAAAATAAGTGTTCAATAGTAATTTTCTTCGATCCTCTTATAAAATATCTGATTGAACTTGAANATGGTCAAGAATTCGACTCCTGCCACATCATACGTCACACCTGTTTATAAGGCGGACCCATTCATACATCCATTCATTCATTCATCCACAGATCGTAATTTTGACCTGAATTAGAGAACGATCGATCTCCAATCCAGTACCCCCAGAGGTATTGATTTGTTATGGGAACATGGAGGACTTTGCGACTCGACAGAATTTTAACGTGCATCAGTGACGAACTCTCGGACATGGGCCCAGCGCCCTACCGACCAGGCTGGCCAAAAAAATCTACATATTTAACATCATGTCAACACCAGTCATTTTATTAAGAATCAGGCTTATCTTTATCTGCTATAACAGTTCCATGAATCACATTATTCTTCTTCGATATAATATTTATTTTATTTCCTGCTATTTTATTGTACAATTAAATAGTTCCTGAAATATTGGTTCGTTCTAATGTAAGGCTTTATAAATTTTAATAAACCTTTAAATGATGCACATAGCTTTAATAGCTTATTTATATGATACGCTATAATGAAATAGTTATTTAAAAAAAGTCTCCAAATGAGACAGTTAAATTCAGTATTTACTAAAACAAGTCTTGTTGAACTTGTGAAAAATAAGTGTTCAAAAGTAATTCTCTTCGACCCTCTTATAAAATATCTGATTGAATTTCCAGGAAAAAAACTAAAGCAAAAATTATTTTGATTCGAAAGTGAAATTCTGAAACTGTTTTATTTCATAAGTAGTTTCGAAAACTTTTTTCTCTAAAATATTTCGAATGGAGCATATATTTTCTCTGGTGTACTTCTTCCAATCTTTCGTTAATCTTTCTCGAAATAACTTTCTCATCTGTCTTGTTGAATTTCGAAAATTTGTTTCTTTGTCAAATTAACTTATAAATATCTTTTTCTTCACTTCTTTCTGCGTAAGAATTCGGATATTGAATTACCATTTCGGCTTTCTTGACGCGCTGGTATTGGGGGACGTATGAATTGAGTTCGAAAAGAATATTTTGACTTGAACATTTTCGTGCAGTTTCTTTCTAGTTCATTTGTGTAAAAAAAAAAAAAAAGAAAGTCTTAAAAAAAAATTCCACACTGGAAAAATTAGCATCTTTTGTGTCTTGGGCTCTTGTTTTTATTTTTATTTTTAGTTGTCCATGTTATTTGATCGTGCATAAACTAAGTTGTATAAAGTCGTAAAGTGATGAAGTAAGGTGCTTAAGGTCGTAAATTGCTGAGGTAAGGTGTATAAGATCTTTAAGTATTGAGGTAAAGGGCATAAATAAGGTCGTAAAGTGATGAGGTAAGGTTCATAAGGTCGTAAAGTGATGAGGTAAGGTATATAAGGTCTTTAAGAGATGATGTAAGGTGCATAAATAAGGTCGTAAAGTGATGAGATAAAGTGTATAAGATCGTAAAGTGATGAGATAAAGTGTATAAGGTCGTAAAGTGATGAGGTAAGGTGCATAGGATCGTAAAGTGATGAAAGGTGCATAAGGTTTTAAGAGATGAGATAAGGGGCATAAATAAGGTCGTAAGGTGATGAGGTAAGGTGCATAAGTTCGTAAAGTTATGAATCTGTGATTTTTTTTATTATTTAACGAAGCCTCTCAATGGCGAGTCCGTTCTCGATCTGTACTTATCCAATTTGAACTCAAAATATTATTACAAAGGATTCAAAGTCATGAATGCAGGCAGCAGAGACAATATGGACCCACGAAACGCTGAGCCTCAGTAGACAGACCAACTGGTCGTCGCAAGTGCTTTATAGATATACTAATTTCCTTACTTTTCTGTATTTTAACTTAAGTTGTTATTAGTTAGCAGAATATAATGGATTTCTTCAAGAGAAGTAATTCACAGATGTAAAAAAAAACTTCAGTATCAAATGCTTAAAGTTAAGTGGAATCAATTTCTTCTTTTGCAAAAAAGAGTCATTAATTTTCATCATCTCGTTTCTTCTCGTTTTTTCAAACCAGAATTCTATATAATTCGTAAAATGCATCTATGTCACTAAGCCTTCTGATAACAATAATTGCATCTGTTGCCAATACATCAATTAATTTTAATCTTTCTACACAATTTTAATTACAAATGAAATTGGACGAAGAAATTTCTCACCGCACGGAGATTAAAGACAAGAACAATTGCAAAACAAAAACAAAAAAAATGTAATTGGATATTTTTTCATACTAAAGCTTGTTTTGGATAAGAAATTCTAATTAAATGGAATTAGAATCGTATACGAGAAAATAAGAGAGAGCAAATCAAATTCCTTTAAATGAACTCTAATTAAATACCTTGCTACGCGTTTGCCATATTTAATTATTCTTCGTTTAATTAATATGAGGAATTGGGAAAAAAAACAGTTTTCTCTAAGTAATTTCATAAATTGCTTTATCAACTTACAAGACAACAGAACCTTTTCCTGAAATCGTTGAGAGTGGAGGCAATTTATTTTGTTTACAGGAAAAAGGAATAGACCTGATGCTTTTTTTTCTGTAAATGAATTTTGTAAAAATCAAGTTTGTTGAAAATACAAAAAAGTTAAAAATGTTTGGTAAGAAATGATTTTAGATTTTTTTTCTTTTTAAATCTAATTAAATTCTGTAGCTTTCCTACCAACAAGTTAGTTTTGCTTGAATATCTAATTACATATATTTAATTAGTCTGTCGGCTGAAAAGAATACGAATAATATAATAAGAGAAATATACAATTCTTTCTCCAATCGTTGTTTTGCGTAGCATTGTTTAACTTTAAATCGAAACTAATTAAAACATGAATTGAAAAAGGTTTCTACAAAAAAAGATAAACTAAATGGGATTATGCTTAAGTATTTAAAATTTATTATTTACCATACATTTGTTTCCTGAATTTATTTAATGAAAAATAATTTAAAAGTAAGAAAAATAACGGATTAAATAAATCGAGTATTTATTTAAAGTGAAACAAAATTGGCATACAGACAAATCTATGCAAAAATATTCAATTTTTTAAGCTTATTTGGAATTTAAATTACATTTTGTTTTCGATTAAAGAGGGTTTTGCTTATAAACATGGGTGATTTAGTTTAATTGAAAATATGTTTTCTTTTTGTAGAATATTTAGAGTAATAATTAATTTCAGAATTTTAACCTAGGACTTAAAAAATTATTGTTAAAGAAATAAAGCGTTTTTAAGATACCTGTTTAATATTTAAATTTATTTTACCAGAAATAAATGTTGTTGGTTTGCTCATTTATGCAGTTTATTTATCAAATTCATAAAAATTTATCTAACAATATGTTTCACCTAAAATCTAGAATGCCCTTATATTTATGTAAAATTTCATAAAATACCTTCGTGGTATTGTTTTTATTTGATAGTATTTCACAGTAAATGACTAATTCTTTTAGAGACAACAGAAATTCCCGGTTATCTATGAAAGGGAGCCTACTTACAGGGTGTTCTGTAACCTCCGCTTTTAATATATATTTTTAGGATTCTTTTTAAATATGAAGTCCAAAAGTAAATATTAAACAATATTTAACCAGGGAAAGCGCTAAAACGCAATTAAAATTTAACAAATAATAACTAAGAAAGTCTGAATAGGAAATTAAATATCCCTGAATTTCACAAGCCAATCAGATTTTTTTAATAATAACTTCCTTAGTAAAGAATCGACCGATTACAAATGCGTTTGTGTTATTTCTCGCTTAAATATTAGTGAGCCACTTCGAATGGTTATTTTTTTTCCACTTCATTTTTGGCAAGGGTTCTAAAAATATAATACTCTTACTATGAAATTATGAATAAATATTTTTAAAATGAAAACTAAGGCATAGCAATTATTCTGACATTTATTTTATTTTATAACCGACATCAAACAGTCAACCCAATTTTTGGGTTTACGACTACTAGAGTTTGATTCTGCAGCCTTGTAATTTTGAGCCCAGTCTAGAAGACAAGGAAACTCCTGGATCAAGTATTGGGAGAAAGTTTGCCTTCGTGCAGGCCTTTTTGATAGAGCTTACCCGAATTTGCGTTACATGGAGAGGAAAAATATGAATAACTCCCACGGTTAGCCAGATGGCAAAGGGACTCTAACCCATGATCCGTCAGTTGAGGATATTTTACTCTGGTCGGTGCGAGCAGTGTTTAGAGTTCGTATCGACCAGCCATAGCTGGGATTCGGAACCCTTTCACCTTATTGGAAGGAGGACACTCTGTACCCTGAGCCAATCTCCTGATACAAAAATAGAGAATAAAAAATGTAACTGACAGAGAAGAAGTTCGAAATAAGGAAATTTGAAGGAAAAGCCTCACTGCATTGCAAAAGCAACTTAGTACTTGCTGTTACATATACTAGAAAAAGTAGCTTATGAAATTCTCGATTTTCTTTTCTTCTTCAAAAATTAGCTGGTAGAAATTAAATTACTAAAAAAGAAAGAAAATAAGCTCTGACGTCTTGTAAAAAAAAATCATAAAATTTATTTCCATTTTTCTTTTTACTAGAATGCAGCAAAATAAAGTTTTTAAGATGTATGATACTCAAGAATTTTTCACTCAATAATAATACGTTTAATTAAAAGGCTTTCGTGGTTTTCAAAGAGTATATAAATTTTAATTCCTTAAGCATGAGTTTTTATTTATTTGGAATAATGATGATAAAAAAAAAGTGACGTTCGACTGATTATATTGATTCTGGAATTCAAAATTATGAGTGTTATTGAATAGTAAAAAACAGTAATAATAATATTTCATTCCATGGAGGGGAAGACTGATAATATCAATCATCTTTAAAGTATAATAAGTTGCATTTCACAAAGAAGCATATAGTTTTGTCCATTATAGTGGATTTGAAATGAGCAAAGTAAAGTGGGTTGAAAATAGAATATAAAAGCAAACATCGATTAAGTTTCATTCCGAAAAATTTCAAATTTAGATTACGGTCAAAGACCGTCAAAACGTGTTCCAGTCATTGACCGTAAAAATACATTTATGTCTTTAAATCTATCATGAACGTAAAATACAGGTTTGCCCGTAACTTTTTCTTCTGAAATACATGGCCACTGATTATAAACTAACATTATTCTCATTGAAAGGTATTTTCTGTTCGTGCTTTGGTGTTGTTTGAACTCGGGAAAATTGCTATTTGAATCAAGGTCAACCATGGAGCGAGGTGAAACTATTTAGTGCAGGCATTTGTTGAAGAGTAAAATAGTTGCGTGTTTTTTGTCCGTGGTCACCAATGTCCTGTTGTCCCCAATGTTTTATGTCAGTAGCATAAAGCTATAACCATAATGTAAAAGGGTGTATCTTCCAAATTAAATTAAGAAGTCTTATATGATTACCGTAAAAATTGACGGTCAACTTTACTAAATTTACTGAAGCTCGTTATAATTACGGGTACTGGTTTTTTTTTTCTTAGAGTGTAAGTAAAAATACTAATTTTCCGTAAACGAACTAAAGAAAAACACTACTACAAAATGTAATCAACAATTTCTAAATTTTAAACATAGATATAATTTAGTAAGGAGAAGTGTTTCGATAATTTTTTCTTAGTTTCTTTTAAGTTTTTCTAAGATTATTTAATAATTTCAATGTGAAGAAGTCTAAGGATCATAATTTGAAAAAATGCGTTTTTGCGAAGCATGTTTTAAAATACATAAACTTTGTTTAGAATTAATAAATTTGACGCGAATTAAGTGTACTTCACAGATTTTTTTTCGTATGTAATTCAGTTGCCCATGTATGATGCAAGCTAATTTATTTTTAATTAATTAACTAAGCTCTCACTTTTTCCACGGTGTATAATATAGTTATTTTCTTCAACATTTAACTTTTTTATTTTTATTTTCACACTTCGATTAGTTTTCCTTAGTTTGTTTTTAAGAAAAAATAGACCTAATATTTCGAATATGCTATTAATAGAATCTGTGCATTTGACACTGAACTAATTTTGAAAGATAAAACCTGACGTAACAACCAAGGTTTTTTAAATACCGAGCTGTTACAGGAAAAGCATAATACAAAATCTTTTTCCTACTTTAAACGTCTTATGAATTTACGCAGAAGGAGGTGAGAATTTAATTAAAATGAAACTTAGTTTGCTAATTAATTTCAAAGCCACCGGCAAGCATATTTTCACTTTTTCTTCAAAACGAACTTTTTTTAGAACTTCATGGTGTGACGTGGAAAAAAAGAGTTTCCTAAATTAATGAAATTTAGGCAGAAGTTCATTCTAAGTAATTAAACACGTTCCAATTATAACATGTGCAAAAATGCATGAAAATGGTTTCGAAAGAAATATTTAAAATACTTCAGGGCCTGAGGTCTATTTACCCTAAAAATTAGGTTAAAAGAGTGAAATATAATAAAAATTAGCGAAACATTAAAACACAAATATTATTATATTTTTTTAAAATTTAAGAACGCGGCGAAATAAAATCATGAAATGATGAAAAATACACAATGCAAACCTTTGTTTGGCATCTTTGCTTGCTTAAAAGTTGAAATCGAGTAGAAAGTCGTTTTTTTTTAAAAAACTTTTTCAACTCGGCTATTTATAGAGGCAATTATAAAACTGTAAATGTTTGAGGAATATAAAGTATAGAAATTATTTATTCTGCAGATTATTTAGATTAGTGGTTCCCAAATGGTGTTCCATGGAACCTTTGTATTCCGTGAATAGTTAGAGGGGTTACGAGAGTTAAGACTTTTTTAAACTTTTTTCGAAAACTGTTCCAATATTTAGAACCAATAAATAATCCTGTATTTAGTTATTATTTTGATTTCTGTTATGAAATTACCTCTGACGTAATATGCAAAAGTGAGATAAATGAAAATTTAAAAAAGCATATTATTTTTCCAACAACAATCATGAGAAATTATGAAAAGGATATGCATTTATATAAAATTTCATTATTATTTCACGTTGCACTTTTCATTTCATTTTAAACTTTTATAAGAGTTCTTTTTTTAATAGCAATATAAAAACAAATGTCTTGCTGGACTAAATTCATCTCCATGACTAAGAATACAACTGTTGCACATAAAACCTATTTTAAGGCTACTAATGATAAAACGATGAAAAAATTCCATTCATTTTGTTGAATATAAAAAAAGTCTAAAAGTCAAAATAATGTAGTCTTTTAATGGTTAATGCTTACACACAATTGTCTTTATTAATTATGAAGTCGGGGTTCCACTGGAAGAAACCTGATTATTAAGTTTAGGGTTCCGTAACCGAAAAAATTGGAAACCGCTGATCTAGAAAAAGCTTTAAAGCGCCGGAAATAGTTTCAGTTCTCAAACTACCCTAGGCACACTTTAAAGTGAAAATAAGATTTTTGATGAAACAACAGTAACGTTTCCGTACGTTTAATTTTGTATATAATGTTATAGATTCATTTTTGTGATATCCAAAAACAATCAAACAATCAACGAATTAGAAGATAGAATTAGTCATCGATCAATTAAATAATTCTAACACAAATACAATTAAATGATTTGAATTGTTTAAACATTTCAAATTTAAATGCAGAATTAGATTGGCTTAAAATATTATTACAATTAAATTAAAAATAAATCAATGAGAATTAAATATGAAATTATTACAAGACATTGAGAAACACATTTTTTTTAATGATACGGAAGACGTTAATAAATACATTCTAGGTAAAATGCGGATTGATTGGTTGATTAAGATTTATTGGTACAAGAGCCAGACATGGCTATACTGCGCCAGTCACTAAGTAAAAAGATTGCATTCTTTTTTTGAAAAATGAATATAGTCCTAGTTTTTTCACAAACTTTATAAGATTCTAATATATCGATCACCTAGCAATGTTTTAAGATCAGGATAAATGCTGCCAAAGAATTTGTTCCTCAAATGTTTGAATCGTTTGCAGTTGGTTAAAATATGTTAAATAGCAACGTCAACATGACACAGAAAACAACTAAGAGCAGGTTAAGTTTTTAGTAAATACATGTGGGTAAAACGGGAAAGACCTTACGCAGTCTATTGATTATAACCTGGCGTTTGCGATCAACATGTATTGTTTCAAAGTTGTCAAGACTGGGATAAATTTCTTTTAGAATATTATCTGTTTATTCCAACGCTCTTTCCAAGCATGCTGTACTTTAGATTTACATATTCGTTTAAAATAAAAAGCTGTTATGACACACTTATTCTTATTACCCTTGCATTTTGAGCCACAATATCAGCAAGGTCATTCCCGCGTATGCCAACATGTACATTTTATTTTATTTTATTTTATGACCGTCGTTAAGCAGACGATCTAATTTTAGATTTACGACTACCAATGTTCAAATTCGAAGTCTTGTAATTTTGAATCCAATCCAGAAGACAAGAGAACTCCAAGTATAGGGGGAAACGTGCCTTCGTGGAGAGCTTCTTGAGGGAAAACTTTACATGGAGAGGAAAACCACGAAAACCTCGCATGGTTCGTCTGACGGCAAGGGGATTATAGCCCATGATCTGTCTACCACTGAGGATATTTTACATCAGCACTGTGGTCGGTGCGTGAGGGTGCAGAATTCGTATCGACCAGCCATTGCTGGGATTCGAACTCGGTTCACCTCATTGGAAGGCGATTGCTCTAACCCCTGAGCCACCACGGTTCCATCATGACGTTAGAGTCATTTTTATTAATATAAATTGGATTAATAAATAAAAATAATGGTTCAATTATTCAAATCAGTTACTCCAATCATCTTTTGTTCGATTGTTAGATAAATAATTCTCAGTTATTTTTATTAGCATAAATATTTTAAAATATTTAGCTCATTTTTAATACTTTTATTATATTAACATTTTACTTTAACATTTACATTAAAATTTTATTTATCATTTAATTTCATTTTCCATTTAGATATATTATGGCACCTACAGCTGTTTTTTACTATGTAAGAAGTAGCTTCTACTAGTATTTATTATTGCAAATTCAATATTTTCAATACAATGGTGGAATGGATAAAAAATGAGGTATCAAATACTCGAATTAAGTGCGTTCAACTAGACTGAGATTCGAACCCAAGAAACCCATTTCTGATGAAGCATGTTATCCCCTAGTAATTGAATTGGTTTTCAAAAACCAATGCACTATTATAGAAACCGCATCTAACTTCATATCGAGTAAATAGAAAGTTACTGTCTGTCTAACTCGAGAACTCCTCTTGACTGTCAGCTGCTACAGAATTAGGAAGAAGCCCATTTCGAAGACGGGAGCCTTCGATACTTCTTTCGCTGCCTCGAGTCATAACCTGTCCTAAATTTTTTACCGCCGGGTTTAAATAATTTAACTCTGTTCTCATAGTCATCCATAGTGCTCTAAACAATCAGCAAGCGGAGATCTTTAGTTAGACAGTCAGTACCAAGGCTTTTCAAAGACATATCTCGTATAATTTGTTGTAAAAATTGAATGATATTTTTGTTTAAATTACCTACATTTTTAGGTAAAAATGTATATACATATTAATACTATAAAATATATCACCCAATCCCATAAGTAACAATGAAAATATGAGTTCTATCTTCAGGTCAAGTATAATCAAGAAAATAATGACAGTGTAAGAAGGGGGAGAAAAAGAACCAAGAAAAAAAAACTCAATAAACTGATATAGCAGAAGATAGACAGAAATAGAACTCATTTAGCGTGAAAGTCAACGGAAAAAGTTTTGTTCAATCTTTTCTCATCGAGTATCACATCGCTAGCAATCTCAAGAAGCTATAAAAACAGGCCATGGCAGTCCAATAATCTAAGGTTTACGCTCCCTTCGAATAACTTCGCCTTGCAGACAACTTTCCGAGTTTGTTTTTATAGTAAGAAAAAAAGTATTAAAATTGTAGTGGTAGCAATAAAAACATTTTTTTTTTCTGGATTTCCTAAAACTTAGTTAATTGCCGAAATGGACGAAACTCTGATTTCCTCTTTATGGAGCAAAAAGAAAAACGTTCATTAAATTAATGTGAAATGAGTCAGTTTTCCTGAGGTTTCCGGGAACAGGAAGAGTGGATTAGCTTGATTTTAATTATCCGGAACCTATTAATGGTAATATGTAATTACGCAAATGCTATTTACAAATGCTAGTTGTACGGAGCGTCAAACTTTAAAGTTTCCAAAGTAATTTAAAGTTCATATTTTTTTTTCTCAGGAGAATTAAGGAGATATGTTTTTCTTTTAATTGCAAAGGTAGTTTTAGAAACATTTATTACCAGGAAAATTTAATCCTCATAAGGGATTTTAATGAAAAGAAAAAAATATGTATCTTTTCATTGTTTGAAGTGCCATTGACTTGTGTACTTAATGTTAAAATTTTATGGCTGTTATTTTTTATCATTCGATTTTTCTCTTTGAAAAATTGAAATAAAAATTAAAAATAAAATTAGAAGGTAGCATTAGAATGTTTTCTTAATTATCAATAAAAATTATTTTATTTCCCTCAACTTTGTTCTGAACTTTAATTAAAGGAGAAATGTTTAAATGCCTCTTAATTTTTATTTTTATTTTGGGCCATTGCTACTAATTAATTGCATGTGCTATATACTTTTAAAAGCAAATATTATTTTTTTTTTATTTCAGAATCATTTTATAAAAATATAATTAATTCTCATTTCTATTTAATATTGTATGTAAGATATGTTTTTTAATGGTGGTGTAGAAAAATTTTCCCTTTTGAATCGATATAACTATAAATTAAAAATAAGATAAATTGTAACAATAGCATAAAAAAACTGATTTAAATTTAATATATTTTTATTAATCTTGGAGGCTAGGTCCCTAGCTCGCTCCACTCGAAGTCCCCCACGATTGGTTTCCATTCATTGCTTTTTATCCCTCTTAAATCTCAATATTTTCACTAATAAAAAGAGAAATTTGTTAATAAATCGGATAAGCACAGTAATTTTATAAAACAACATTTTGTTAATATGTTAATCATAATAAAAAGAAGGATTATCTAGATTTGAAAAAGAATAAACTTCACAGGAAAAGAAAATTAATTATAAAATACAGAACATGTGACACTATACGAACTTTAATAATTTATTAATCATTTATTCATTTAGATCGCAATAAGTTAGTTCGTCTTACTATAATTGCTCACCAAATGAATTAAGAACTTATGAATAAATAATAAGAACTAGTTAAAAATATTCTTAGAGAAATAAAAATATGTATGCACAGTAGTAGTAAAGCAAAATATTTTAATTAGATTACATGGTTAAAAAAAGCCTTAGCTAATATACAGGGTGTTACGTAAAGACTGTCCTTAATGTGTAGTTTTAGAATCCTTATAAAAATTGAAAATCAGATGTATTTATGCCATTGCCAATTAATATTTAAACGATATTTACATTGCCAATTAATATTTAAACGAGAGAAAAAAAAACGTTATCAAAATCTGACAAATCATAGTATAGGAGGGTGAATGTAATAAACAACGAAACGGGTTTCATCACAGGAAGAGACAAGGGGGAGCAGAAAGACGACAATTCGAAACACATTCAAATTTTAACGTACAATCAAACCTGTTTTGATGTTTTTTAGCTCTGCTGCAGTTTGTCAGATTTCCACAGTATTTTTGTTTTAAGCCTCTGCAATATTTATTTATGTGTATATATTTTTTGTTTTAAATTTTTCATGAGGATTCTCAAAGCTCATATCAAGGGTGGGCATTATGGACCACCTTGTATAAACAACAAAAAGATACATTTAATCATTTGGTGTTAGAAAAATTATAAATTTCGGGATATGAAATAATATTATATATCATATGAAAAAATATCAGTTGAAATAATATCATATTACATTACTCAACTTCAAATTAAATCTACATTTCGATCAAATAGAATTATAAAATTCATTTTAGACAAGAACGAGAATTTAAAATTTAAAGCTTTGATTATTGATTGAAAATATAAAATTCGTAAAATTGGTTGATGCACAAATTTAACATTCATTTTCTAGAATATAAAAAAAAAAAAATAATTTTGAGAAAGTGTACATTTGTAAATATAATTTCAAATAATAAGTTAATATTTTCTTTACTCAATTTCTCCTAAGATGCTAATGCATTTTATCATCATTCACTTAATGGACAATTTTGAGCTTTGAAAAATGTAGCAATTTATATTTCGTCATTATTTTTGAAAAGCAATTATGAGTATTCCCTTTCGTAACATTAATTAGTTAGTTTTATAATTTTTTTATTTGCAACGAAATATTAAAAGTGCAAACATTCATTGCTTAGTTTATAATGCAAATGAAATTTGTTAAAAATATAAAATTAGTACAAATATTCATGAGAATGAAATTTTAATTGTTTATTTATTTGCTCACTTTTTTATAGTTTATAACCAGTTTTGACCATTCGATCCAATTTTGAATCGTGTTTAACTCTGTAACTTTATAATTTTGAGCCCAATTCTGAAGACGAGGGAACTACTAGAACAAACTAGCTTTAGTGGGGAGTTTTTGATAGAATTAACATAACGTAACAAAAATTTTTTTTGCTTTAGTATTTTTAATAGCTTTAACTTTAAATCTTAAAAAAAGGTAGCCACATGCTTCTAGAGGTGAACATTGTTAAAATGCTACATCTGACCTGAAAGAAAATTTTCTAATTTTGCCTTCCCATTATAAGGATTGAAAATTGCATGGAAATCAGTAGCTGGTAATATCATTACTATAACTAGTATTTTAACTATTATGACGTTATAATAACAAGTATTTAAGGCCTAATTTTTTGTAAGCATTTGAACTACTAGTTTTATTTTTCGAAATTATCATCATTTTAAGTTTTCTAATCATTATAGTTAAAAATAGCATTCATACAGGCTCAGAAGTAGCACTTATATCTAATTTAATGATTTGACGACTAACTTGTCATAATTATCAGTACCAAAAAAAAAATTAAAACACATTCCTGTAATTGTAAACGGGATATAATTCAATTTTATTAAGTAGAGCTTCAAATATTTTTTGATTCGTAAACATTATACGCGTACTTTGTTTTTTAATTTTTAAGATAAATAAATATTTTGTTTTTTTACACTAAGGTGAATAAAGTAGTGCAAAATCAAAATTTGTTATGATGTTTGTACGTCTCTCACAATGACTCCAAAAGAGCATAATATTTTTTCAGCCACCCTTTTCCGAAAATGGCTGTGTACCCCTTTTTAAAATAGCTATTTATAGAAAACAGAAGATTTAACAGTTATTATTGAATTGAATGGATGTCACAAGACTATTTGGCTCAATTAATAAATACTACAGTTTAAGAAGATCATGATATGGAACCTAAAACATTTTTGAACAATTATAATCATTGAAAATTAATATCAGTTTAATGGACTGTTAGTGTATGCCTTAATTTATTTGACCATAACACTGATTCATTTGATCATTAGGTTCAGGGAACTTTTTGAGCTATGAAAAATGAAATAATTTATATTTCGTTACTCTGTTTTAAGTACCTTTCAGCATAAGCATAATAAAGTACCTTTCAGCTGGGAACGAGAGTTTAAAATTGAAAATTCTTCACTTGCAATATATATCAGCCGTACTTTCACTTACGATTTCGTTTAAAATGAAAAGATGAGGAAAAATATCCCTCCAAACGAATGGATTCAAAAGTTGCTTCTGACATCTAATTTTCTTTACTGGAGATTTTCAGATAAATAAAGCCCAAAACAGATTTTTTTTAAGCCGTTCAGGATGCTGTACATCTTCTGTGAATGCTTTTAAAAAAATATAAATTTGCAAAATGAAAAAGAAAAATGTAAATAAAATTTGCGTTTAGAAAATTGTTATAATGTAGAGCGCAGTTTAGTGTATAAATGCAAGTTTCAATTTTCGCACAAATATTTTATCTTTAAATGTTGTTTGCAACCCTGTTTGAAATTTAGTTTAGATTTTGTCATCTTTTTTCCCCTTTCAGTTTGAAGAAACTCAAAATGTATGGATACTTTTACTGACATATCTTTGGGCTTTTGTTAATTTGTGAAGAAATTCAAATTTGTTGTATCAAAGACAATACAGTAGTTGTTACAATACAATATACTAGGAGGCTCTGCCCCCTGCTCGCTAACGCTCGCCAACCCCCGAGAATTGCTACGCAATCCTATGTGGTTCACGCCGTGAACCATGGCTCGCTGCGCTCGCTCGCCAATGAATCCAATGTTCTAGCACAAAGACATAGTATATTTTCATCAAAGACATAGTATTTTATCATCAAAGACATAGTATTGTACTTATGTAGAGGAATTCTATCAATATTCTTATTGGCTTTTAAAAAAGTATATTAGCTATTTAGATTGTACATGGTGAAAAAATCAAAACATTAGCTAAATGAGAAACATATTAGCAAAATAAATTATCAAATATTGCAGTTACTCACCTAAATTCAACTAAATGTGTATAATAAATTAGTTAATGCTAGAAATTCTGAAAGTTTTAGAAAAAAATTTTATTATTTAAAAATATAAACTTTAAACCCTAACTTTTCCTTGTGAGATAATAACCCTCAAAAAGTCTTTCATTTTCAAGAACACAAAAATTTGTTTTATCGCCAAATGAAATATTTTTTGGTGATCAGCATTATTGAAATCAATTTCTATATTAATTAACATTTGTGATAAAGTACATAACATTTTAGAACAAAATAAGGATGTTTTACATACAATAAATTAAAATGCATGGCTGTTAGCATTACCCGAGAAATACCACGTGGAGGTCGCCATGCTGCATTTCTAATCGGGGAGTTTTGATTTTGGCAGTTCCCCTTGCCTACTGCCAATAGAAGTTTCAATTAAATTTTTTCCAAAAAACATTTTTTTCTGCAAAGCTCTAAGAAATTAACACTAAGCATTTAGAATTTCTTTGAAAACACAATTATAGATTTGGCATCTTGGAGCAATTACTGAAAGGCTGTCAAATGACTTAACTCTTGACAGGCCAACATAAAGTTGTCCATGACTAAAAACTTGTTTAGTCAATACTAAACTGATTTTCTCAAAAGTCTGACCTTGTGACTTATTTATAGTCATGGAGAAGGCCAGCCTAATTAATTCCTAATTGAGTTTAAATTAAATATTATCATGTTTTTAGGGCATGAATCTGAATTGAACAACCTGATAATGCTCACTCTGGTTATTGTTTCCGTTTTTAAAAGCGCTATATGTTGAGTCACCTCATGTGACATTTTTAGTTGCAATCATTGGTCGATTTTCTAATGTTGCCATTCGGGGAGTTGTAATGAGGCTTTTTTTTGGTGCCGTGTAAGAGAAATATATATATAGATTATTCAATACATAATTCAATGCAATATTTGTTAAGGACAATCGAAAAAGTTTTCCACGTCATTGGGAGATTCCGCTCGCGGGAATTTACCGAAAATAAACAAACAAAAAAAATTCACTTGTAGGCAAAGCATTGTGGCATCGATAGTATATTTTTTATTTAACTGTGTCTCAAAATTATAATACTTTATTTTATAAATTAATCTTTAGTGCTTATTATGGATAAAACTACCACAAACAATATGGTCTGTTGCAAAGTTTCATAATCTAGCGAAGTTAGAGAGTAGCGACATACGAGTAACAGTCATAGATTGAAAGTTAAAATTGCCCGGAAAAAAACTCTTTTGGGGACGTAAAATGTCCTTTTCAGTGAAATTTAAAAATTAGAAGTGTTTTTTATTTTTTCTGTTTTAGAAATTAATCTTGCACATTATCTCAAATTAATCTCAAACGAGTTGTCTCTTATAAGCGAAATTCCTACCAAACAACCATCAATTTTAAGAAATTTCGGGAATATTGGTAGCTAAACCTGGCACGTTTATTAAGTTTACTATGCTGTTAAACGTCAATTAAAAAAGCACTTTTATGAAAACAAATATTAGTTATCTTGCGAAAAAATTATTTTTAGCTTAAAGTTTATCATAAGGGCTAAAAAAAATTATATTTAAAAAGCATCAGTTTATCAACAATTTATGTATTTTAGCAGTTGGCATGTCTTTTATTCTGATGAAACGAAATGTAGCTCTTATAAAAAAAAAGTTTAAGTTGATAGATAAAATATGAAGGCAGATTATATTTCAATTTGGACAAAACTATCATAACCTAATAATTTCCAGAGAAATAATCTTTTTTTGAACCCTTAATGGGGTAGTGGGAAGTTTAGTTCCCACTAACTTCATTAGTTTTTGAACGTCGATGGGAATTTACTTTCCCACCTACAATTTGTGCTATCATCTTCTGATAACCTCTGAAAATACAACAAATTTTCCATGAAGGGACTTCATTTATATGAATGTAAATAACAGTGAAGGTTTATGTGTTGTCGAGGAGCTACTTTCTCCTGCCCAATATGATTTCGCTCACTTGATCATTTCCTATCGAACTTATTTTCAATAAGCACATAATTTATAAAACTTTTTATTTATAAGCAGAGAAGTTCAAGTGTACATACACCTCTTTATAATAGATAAAATTTTGTAAAATCACTACCCACCTTCATGCAGAAAAATGGTCTAAAAAAATCAAACTGATTTTAGGCAATAAACTGCATGAATGTTTATTTATTTTTTATAAATCAATCTCAATTCTATAACTATTTTTATAAATCAATCTCCTTCTTAGAAATATTTTGGCATAACATTACTAGAAAAAAAAGGTCATATAAAGGGTTTGGTTGTGATGACTCTAGGGGTAGAGCGTTCGCCTAGCAATGAGGTGAACTGGGTTCGAATCCCAGCGATGGCTGGCCTATAAGAATTCCGCACCGACAACACCGACTTACGTAAGATAACCCCAGTGGCAGACGGATCATGGGTTAAAGTATCCTTGCCGTCAGGCTAACCGTGAGAGGATTTCGTGGTTTTCCTCTCCCTGCAGCGCAAATTTGCTCTAGTTCCATCAAAAAATCCACCACGTAGGCATATTACTTGATTCAGATACTTGATACTTAAAATACTTGATTCAGGAGTTCCCTTGTCTTCTGGACTGGGTTCATAATTACTTTGCAATGGAGTTGAACATTAATGGACGCAAACCTAGAATTGGGTCTCCTGTTCAACGACGGTTATAAAATAAAATATGGAATATAAAGGGATAACGCCTTAGCTCGTTTTACTATAGTATCGTACAGTCAAATTTAAAATGTACAATTGTATAACTCAACTTAGCCCGGTAATAAGATTGCAGCATATAATATAGTTAAACATGCTCCGAACTTTTGAATTTTTGAGCCATATATATATATTTATTTGAAATAAATTTCAAAAAATATGTTACAGTTTTAGTTACATACGAAATACGAAACTCTATAATCTCTTCATATTCTTAAAATATCTCATTAGAATATTCTATAGAATATTCTTAAAATATCTCATAAATATTTGTAAATTTTTATTTGTACATTAAGTGATACAGCAGAATAAAAAGGATAAAAATATGTTCATTCGAAGAAAAAAGTGTCCCAAAACTCCTTCAAATATCGTATGATATTGAAATTTTCATCTATGGTGTATTTCCGAAATAAGGTATATTGCAATTTTCGTCTAACATCGCCAGAACACTCCAAAAATTTCTAGTGCTGGAGTAATAGATTTCAAATGAAAGAACAAGTAGGGTTGGATAGAGAAAATATGAAATTCGTTCGATTCGAATAAATCGTAGATGTATAATGAATTCTCCCTCAAAACTCGTTGAAGTTTCCAAAAAATTTCATCTCCGATGCTATTTCATCATGACCAAGATTTATAAAGTTTTGAAGATGATTCTTAGAAAATAGACTTTTTTCAGAAAAAATAATCTTCGAAATATTTAGAAAGGGATAAGGGGAATGTTGTATATCGTATATAAAAACACATAGTTGTTCAATTCTGTTATTCGGTTAATGAAATTTTTAACAGCGATTGATAAAACATTTATTCCAATGCATATAATGTTATAAATATTAAAATACATATTATAAATATTGAAATATGTAATACAGATTTTAAATATCGAAATATATAATATATATTATAAATTTTAAAATTCATAATGCATATCATAAATATTAAAATGCATAATACATATTTTAGTATATACACATTATAATTTCATGAATTACACATTTACGAAAATTTTTTTGTTTTCTTAACTACTTTTTTGCACATTAATAAAGTTTAAAATAAGTAACTAAACACAGTAACAGTTAAATATACATTTTACTTTGAATAAACATTACATACATTTTATTTAGTTAAATATACAATATATCTCGTATTTTTTAAAGAGATTTTAATTGATTTTTAACTAAATTTGTTGCATCTTTTTTTTTTTTTTTTAAAGTTTAAGTTTTAGCTTAAACTAGTTATAAAACGTATAAAGACGTAGGTATGCAGCGAATCTTGAAGCATTTCAGTTTTAAAAAAATAAAATTCAACTAAAAAACTAAATTTTAAAAATTGAAATCTATGTTTAAGGGTATATTAATTGAAATAAATATTTTTTTTATATTTAAACCAAAGAGAAATAAATATATGAAATGAGTTTTACTAATATAAGTAGAAATAATTGACAGGAAACAATATTTGCTATGGTTGAGCCTTTAATTGCCATTGTGAACCGAATTAGTTCATCAACGTCTAGTAATATCTGAATAAATAGTGTGTTAATAAACGAATAAATAAAATTTTTGTATCGATTAAAGAAAAAATATAAGTTATTGAACAAAGAACATGTAAACTACAATTCTACTATTGCTTAATCAACGGCGTGATTGTTGCAATGTGGTCAGCACTGCGCACTAGACGCAGTTACTTTCTAAACAAGCTGGTACTCATCGGTACTAAAGCTAAGTGAGCTTCAAGTCATCACTTGCAATATTATTATTAAATTATGTAAATTTCTGTTAGAAACTGAGAGAGATAAATGTAGGTTCACATATGCTGTATGAAAATCAGTGAATATTAATCGCAATGCTGTACGTGTAAACTTTATTTTATCTGATAATCATTAGATTTTTTAGAAATTTTTTTAAAACACAGCACATAAGAGATGCGTGGAATATTTCATCTTAATTTGACTTGACTGGCCAATTTGGTACCTTTCGAAAGAAATTCCGACTTTTAATAGAGAAACGCATAGTGGTCATGTATGCATCACATGAAGTTAAATAAGTACAAGAATTCATTGCTCATGAGCATATATGGCAACGTTACTTTTAAAAAGTACCGAGTAAAAGTACAAGTATTTTTAAAAAAAGTAACGAGTAAAAAGTAAAAAGTTCTATTATACCAAGAACACAAGTAAAAAGTACA
>NC_092206.1:17633143-17649046 GCF_043381705.1 Parasteatoda tepidariorum
TATGTCTTTGATGATAAAATACTATGTCTTTGATGATAATATATTATGTCTTTGTGCTAGAACATTGTGTCCATTGGCGAGCGAGCGCAGCGAGCCATGGTTCACGTCGTGAACCACATAGGATTGCTTAGCAATTCTCGGGGGTTGGCGAGCGTTAGCGAGAAGGGGGCGGAGCCTCCTAGTATAATATAATGACGCTCTAGTAAATTAGAGAGACTTTCAAAAATCGCTTAAATTTCAATTACTTTCGTCATAAATCAACAAATGTCTCCCATTGCTTAGGTATACGTATGATTGATACGTAAACTCTTGCTTCAGTTAAATATTTAAATTATGGCTTATATGAACCATAATAAACTAAATTAAATTTTTCTAGTAGGGAATTGATTGAATTCCAATATTTTGTTAACCATCAAAACTGGTATTCTGTATGTTTGTTCCATAGTTATTAAATGTCAAAAATACATGATTTTACGCTTTTGTTGCTAAAGTTAGTAAAGCCGTTAAGGTAAAATCTTTTAATTGAATGCCGCAATCAAATATTTTGTAATTTATCTTCCTTGATTTTCTTGGCAAAAATTACTGTAATGCGCCATGAAAAAGACATATAAAGTAAAGTACGAAAAAGTACCAGTTTTTTAAAGACTTAATTTTTTTAAATATTATATGCTTTGTAATATCGATGAAACTAATTTGAAATAAAATAAAATAAACTAAATTAAATAAAAAATAAGGAAATAGATTTATTTTTTGTATAAAAAAATCTGCCTATCAGTAAATGGCATCAAAAATTCACATACATATGAATGTAGTATTTTAATCAAAGTTCAAGAAAATAAAATTTTGTTAAATGTCTTATTATGTAAGCAATGTTACTTCCAAACAAAAGCTATTGTTTTAAATAATATAATTATAATATTTTAGCAACTATCATTCTTAAATGTAACTTTTTCCTAATTAAAATATTCAAATGTAAATTTGATTTTGTTTGAAATAAAAATATAATAAGAATGTAGAGAGAACAGAATGATGCAGGTTGTATTAAAGAAGCAAGGTGCTGAAGTATTATTTTTTTCAAAAGTTTCAATATTTTAAAAAAGATATGAATTTTTCTCGTGCATCAATACATTTCAATCCCTTAAAGTAATGTTCTTTTTCTTTCAATAGTTTCTTCCCTACACAAGTTTTCGATTTAATACGTTTCTTACGTTGTTTTATTGGGAAGAAAATAAATATAGGAAGAAAAGATTCAAAAATAGATTTAAAACAGACTCGTAGAAAGGAAATAATTCATTGTTCCGTAACTTGTTTTCTAAGTATGAAAAAATGGAGAAATTTTCTTCTTAAATAAAAGTTTATTTACTTGAATCTCTTTCTTTGCAATTACCTTTAAGCCTTCCTTTAATTATCAATCACTACAGTGTCACTCAAATTTTACGTTTACCTGTTTCTGTTTTTCTTATTATTACACTACACTGTAAAAAAAAAAATTCCGGTTCAAATTATATTTGTCATACTGGAACTTTGGGTGCATCTTACGTAAAATCCATTTTACCGTAAAATATAACACCGTAATCTTTACAGTAATATTTACGTAATGAGAGTGATTCAGTGATTTTAAGGTAGTTTTCCCTGTAAAAATGTATGAGAATTTTTGTTCTGTGACATGTTCCGGTAAAATTGATTTTACGGTAAAAAATACCGGCATCCTGAGTGGCGATACCTTAATTCAATCCGCATATTCTTACAGTGTATTTTCTCACTCAAAATTACAACATAGTTTAATATTACGTCATTCTGTATATCCATTAGAATATACTATAAATAGCGATGTTTACCAAATGTGCTGAATTTTTTTACAAAATTCTTCGGTTTATGATGATAAAATTTATTGAAAATCATATGGATACTTAAAAAATAGCAATAAATAACAACAGTGCATCAGTTTCATTATACAGTATTGTTCATTGTACAGTATACAGTTAACAGTTTCAGTATAATTTAAGCATTTATCAATCAAAGAGTGAATAGTGTGGATTAGCAGTTTAATAATAAATAAAACAAAATTTTAAAAAAGTATCGATAAATTTCGTGGTATACTTTACGTTTTCAGTGTCTTAAAAGAATTTATTTTTCTTTTTGATAAACTCAAATAAAAACGTAATTTTTAAAATTTTTATTTAATTTTGTTATTTTTTTCTTTGTTTTATGTTTGTTACCTTGAAAAGAGGTAAAAATTTCAACTGACTGAATTCTCCCTCCCAAACAAAAAAACGAATTAATAAAAACGTAGTAGTTATTATTTGGTTTTTGCTTTACGTTATAGACTAGTAAATAGTAATGAAATATAAAGTAAGAGTACAATTGAAAAAATTTTTAATTAGTAGTCAAAAATATTGATGGGGTATATCTGCAATTTCTAATATAATGATCAATACAATTTATTAAAATCTAAAGATATAAGTTTTATTTGCAGAATAGAACTTTCATTTTGAAAATATCTATCGTTATAAAAATATTGCCAGTATGTATAAGATGATTGTTACGGAAAACTTAATATTGAGTAAATCAAAATGTTCTCTGCAGTTCAAAATATCAGTTTGAATTATCAAGTGATTTGTCAAACATTATCGTGTGCAATACGGAGCAAACGATTGGAAAAATGCCATTAACTAGACTATATTTTTTATGTTAGAACAACTGCACTAAATCGGCACAATATGTTACCATAAACTTTGCTATTCAAAATATCTTGGTTACTTTTCAACTAGTATTCTATGGCAATAGAATACCCTTAATTCTAAAAATAATAATAATTCTAATAATATATTCTAATAATAATAATTAATAATAAAAATTCTATGTGTTCTAATTCTATTCTCTATTCTGATAATAATACTAATAAAAATTCAAATAATAATAATTAATTAAGAATACCATCTATACCCTTATGGTAATAGAGTACCCTTTTCCCAATGAAACGATCAAAGTTCGAATTCGAGTGGCAGCTGGCAAATTCCCTTACAGCTCTCAGAGCCTACAGTGATGACGAGAAATATCCCCATTTGTAGACGAATCAGGGTTTAGTGTCGTCTTACCGTCGCGCTAACCCTGAGAGGTTTTATCTGTTTTCCTCTTGCAGGACTTTTCCTTATGAAAAGTCTTGCAATTAGGCAGCTTGTTCTCATTGTTTTCAGGTTAATAAGATTCAAAATTACAAGGTAATAGAGTTAAAAATATAAACATTGATCCAAGATGTCCAGGATCCAGGACGTTGCAAATCCAGGATGAATCGGTTGTTTATCATTGCTGATAAAATAGTATGAAATTTCATTTGCACTGTTGAAAGCATTGAAGCGTGTTGGCATTTGGTGCAATTTAAATATGATGCTTCATATGGTTTCAAGATACATGCTACTATGTTTCATAATACTGTGCATCAACTTGAACGAAGATATTTTTTAATTTAACCCTTATTAAATTTGCAGCAATTTTGCATAGTATAATAATGGTTCAAAGTAGGGTATTATGTGTTGGCGACCTTTACCAACTACTTTAAAATAACAGTCAATAAAAAATATATCATGATAAAAATACGTCAGGTAACATAAAGATTTTTGATGAGTTGTTATGGACGACTTCTCTCTTCGGCGTTTAAATGATTACTCGCACATCTGCATCGCGCTCACTGCGACACCTTGCGTTACAGTTGGTGCTACTTACTCATTTAATGTGGGCCGCGGTGGCTCAGGAGATAGAGCGTTCGCCTCCCAATAATGCTAACCGGGCTCGAATTTTAATTAACCGGGTTCGCTAACCGGGTAATGCTAACAAGGTTCGAACAAGATTCGTATCAACGGTTGCTGGTTGATACGAATCTTGTTCTATCAACCAGCTGGTTGATACGAATCTAATAATGCTAACCGGGTTCGAGCAAGATTCGTATCAACGGTTGCTGGTTGATACGAATCTTGTTCTCGGCTCGCACCTACCTCAGTGCTGACGTAAAATATCCTCTTAGAAGCCCTTTGCCACAGCACTAATCGTGTTAGGGTTTCGTGATTCTTCTTTCTATATAAGTAAATGCGGGCTAGTTCTCTCAAAAAGTCCTCCATGAAGGTTAGCCTGTCCCACTGCTTGATCCAGGAGTTCCCTTGTCTTTTGGGTTGGGCTTGAAATTACTGACCTAGGGAGTTGAAGATTGATAGTTGTAAGTTCAGAATTGGGTCGGCCATTCAACGACGGTTAAATAATAAAAATTATAAAAAAAAACATATTTAGAACGAAGTTTTTTGAGAATACTAGGAGGTTTCGCCCCCTGCTCGCTGGTGCTCGCCAACCCCCGGAACTGCTTTCGCAGTTCATTTCGGATTGCTTCGCAATCCGATGCTCCCCTTACTCGCTCATTGGATACGTTCTTAACGTCTAGCTTTTGTATACTTTTTTGAACACTGAAGTTCCGAAAACTTTTCACTGTAGAAAATTCTAAACCTGTACATTTCAATATTAATTTGAAATTGCAAACAGTTCACATATTTTTCTTAATCACACTATTCTAAATTTCAGTTGTTGAGAAAAGTAACTGTTGTAAGTTTTGTTTTAAAGTCTTTCCCACAAAAGGGATAAAGCCATGTGTTGTAAAACAATATGAAATAGTAGTCTGCCACTGAACGCCGGATGTAAAGATAATATAACAAAACGTGGAATAGTAAAGCGCTCAATTCAAAATAATTCAAAATAAAATAGCAATAGCATAACACTTCTCATTTCTGCCAATGAAAAGGAACTATTTCAGTACTCATAACCAACCAACCGTTTTTTTCTCGGTGATTATCGGAGATAGATAGACATATGATGCTTACTACGTGCTCTTGCGCGCCGAAGCCTATCAATTAAAACGTATTAGCGTTTTATATAATATGGATTAGCCATATGATGCTCACTACGTGCTCTTGCGCGCCGAATGCAATCAATTAAAAATAAAAACTGTTGCCAGCGCGAGAAAAGAAATATCATCGGTTTTATTGATACATACGTACGTATTAGCGTCTTATATAATAAGATATTAAGATGTAATGCGTAAAATTCGTTAAGTTTCCTCTGCGCGACAAAACATTAAATTTACTAAATCTCTAACGACAATTTAATTTATCTTCTTAGATCACGACTCATAAAGTATTTATGCAGCTTTAGTTGTTTTTTTTCCTGTAATAAATAAAATATTTATAACAGAAAACATTTCCTAGAACAAGTATTTGTCGGTAATTAATAAATAAAATCTGTATTATTAATAGAAACGAAGACCGTGGATGAGTAAGACGTGACATTCCCTAAAACAGTAGTGATTAATAATTTGAGCACATTGCATTAAAGAAATGGTTTCTTAGTACTTACACAGCTGGAAATTCTATCGTTAATCTTTGCAGGGAAGAGTTAAGAAAAATCAAACTGCAATTTTCCCTCAGAGCAGATGTCTTATGGGATTTGCTTATTGAATGTTAACTAGTTTACGGAAACTAGAAGATTACAGATGGATTATGTTTACTGACTTTTTTTCTATCTCGTGGTATTGAGAAAAAGCTGACAACATGACAAATTTACTTTTAGTTTATGATTTTGTAGTGTTGAGAAAACAACTTTACTAGTGAGTTGTTTGCATTCTTAAATTGAAAAAAAAAATGGGAAGAAAAGATTAACAATCTAGTGAAATGTTCTATTTTATTGACATGAAAAAGAAACTGACGTTTGAAATTAATTTGTTTTTGAATCAGATCCATTTTTTAATTTTTTTTTTTTGCGCAATGTTTGAAACGGAAAAACAGCTAGCTTCAAAATAAATAAATAAATAAAATAAATTAAAAATAAATAAATAAAATAAATTAAAAATAAATAAATAAATAAATAAATAAAATAAATTAAAAATAAATAAATAAATAAATTAAATAAATTAAAAAATAAATAAATAAAAAAAAATAAGGATAGCCGCAAGGCGATCACAGATTTATTATTCATTGTCAAAATGGTTGCTGTCTAATTTTTTTTGGAAAAGCAAATTCATTGTGTTTTTATCTTGGATATCTTGTAACTGTTAATCCTGATCTGCTCTGTACACAATTTCGCAGACATATTTAAATCTGCAGCTTAGACACATTCTGTGCAAATTCCTTTGATGGCTAAATTAACATTGAACAGCCAATCGAGATTAATAATAAAATTTTCGGATTGGTACAATGGTGTTTGAAGGAGAATGTAAGCTGCATCATACACCCGTTTAAAATTCACAAGTTCATACATGAAATATGATTTGAAAGCTAGGCTTTTTTTTCAATATCACATGAATAGTGAATAAATCATTTATATTACGTGGAAGACAATCCACGGTCTTGTGCAAGTCATTGGGTACGCTGACAATGGATCTTTTTATCCCTAACCCAGTTCTCGTATTTGCATGAAAGGGGTTCGGAGAGCCACCTATTGCTCTCCGGTAGGGTTCAATTATCTCAATCACTTCGGTACTTTTGTGAGGGATGGGCTTCATGCTTGCGTTTACGAACGGAATTCTTCCGTTTCTCCGTTTGTGTGTAACGCTTAAGGTATTCCCGTCTACGTTCTTTGGCTTTTCCAGCCTCGGTAAGTTTAGGCCTTGGCAAAGTTTTTTTTTCTTGCCTCAACTTTAAGTTTTGGGACCGGGTCAATCAGTTTAGACCTTTTTTATTCGCGATATTCACCTAAATTAGAATTGAAAACGATCCAGTTTGAACTGTAGATTAGAATTTCTGATTTTTAATTAAAACTATAAAAACAAAAATATCGTTCAAATGATGAAATTCTTTTTTATTCACAACTCAATAAGTATTTATGGGATCTCTGAGGTTCTATATCTCAAAAATTAACTCACCAACTTAATGCATAACAAAATTAAAAGGGAAAAAAAAATTCTAAAAAAAATATCAAGCAGCAGCGGTCGCTATAGCACCGCACGCCAATAGGTAATAATAAAAAATACAAAAGTTAGCTACATTTTATCTTAGCATATGGAAAACATTAGTAAATTATTGAAATTTACACTTTTTCTACATTACAGAAGAAAAAAAAACATCTCTTAACATGTTATAGAAGCTATTATTAGTTGCTATTGATAATGCTATAGTTTCAGTTCCGTAATACAATTGAATATTTTTTGTTATAACCCATAAAGAACAACACTTAACACCGTTTACCTAATTACATGAAAGTATGTAATCTTCCTTCATTTTAGTTATACAAAACGCATCTCTAATTTTTATTAATACTAACAACGGGTGTCTCTGTAATTCAGAGCCATTGATAGAACCACTTCAAAACCTTTACTAAAACTATCTAAACCCGATCAATTGTGCAAAGTGTTAGATTAAAAGTACATTTGTAAAAGCTCACTAGGTTTACACAAAACTATCTTTTAGAACAGCCTTTATTTAAATCTAAGCAAAATGAAGCGTGACTTCTATCACATGACTAATTATAATTCCGTTGCCAGCAGATATTGTCTAAAAATGTAATTAAGTTTTCAAACATTTCATCGTCTATTATATCGCGTATTGAAACTGGTTGAAGTTCTTTTTCCATAAACAAACTTCTCTAGTTGAGAAAAATAATCAACCCGCATTCGTTAGCATGTAATTGGAGAGACGTGTCTCTTTCTTAATTTGGCTTATTAGTGAAAAAAGCCTTCGAAGGAAAACTACGTCATTAAATAATACGGTGGGAGCAAAATAATTTTCGATCGATTTTGATATTTATTCCTTATTAATTACAAATCATTTACTAGCAAATAGAATATGCATCTTTCAATACAGAATGTGCATAATATGCTGTAAATGAACACACTTAACAGCTTCTATGATTATCCCGAGTTAACTCGGGTAGGTATAGATTGCAAATGTTTATTATCCCGAGAAAACTCGGTTATGTATAGATTGCAAAAGTTTATTAACCCGAGAAAACTCGGGTATGTATAGATTGCAAATGTTTATTAACCCGAGAAAACTCGGGTGTAGCAGAATTTGTTAGTATGTATGTTTTGTTTCATTATGTTTTTACTCTGCTGGAAGCAAAGAAAAAGAAAGAAAAAAAAGAAAAAAAAAAGAAACTACCGTGATTGGAAGTTTGCCAAGTTTTGTTTGGGGGTTATGATGTTGGATTGTGAGAATGCACATGCGTTTTGTGCGATTGTGTATACCAGGGGTTTCCAAGGCCCGCGAGCAAAATTATATAAGTTGTCATATTTTGGCGGTTAATTTTCGTAAAACTATATGGTAAAAACTCCACTTTTCTCGCTAATAAAAACCTAATTTCTTCGTTTCTGTGAAATTTAACATACCAACGGTGCAAAAAAATGTATTTCTCGTATCTTGCATCCAAGAAAATATTTATTCAAATGCAAAAATAATCGTGTATGTTGCTCTTTTTTTATTTCATTTTTTAGTATTTTGTGAACATAATTCAGCATGTGTGTATCAGAAATTTTCTCGAAGAAATTCAGCGATTTAACTTTTTTAAACCACTCATTTTGGACGAAAATATTTACACACACATTTGTAAATTTTAAATGTAAATAACTATTCTCTGGTGGTTGCAGCAGACAAACTTCAATTTTCTCATTAAACATTTTGTGTGGTACTATGTAAGTTTTATATCTTAACAATTAGATATCTGTTGCACATTAATTGTTTAATACATAGGCGCACATTAAAGTTATTGTAGCCCGAAATTTTATTATTTATTTAATGTTTTTAAAAATATTATTAGTAACAGTTAAGTATTTTTAAAAATCTACTTCTTATTTTAATTTGTAATTCAATACGTTTGCTTAGTTCAACTTAGTAAAAATCTGTCAGTAATATTTAATATTCCTTCAAACATATAAGAGTCCTACATTAAATTTTGGTAAAGTTGTAGCCCGCGATTTGATTTGTGTTTTTAATTATGGCTCCCAGCCTCATGTAAGTTAGAAACCCCTGGTATATACGATGATTGTTGAATTTACGTAGAAAAAAGATTAAAAAAAAATGTCGCATGACTTCACTGGCGTTTGAAAATAATCACTTTGTGTTGTCTTTGTCTTTGTGTTTGCATGATAGTTTTAAAGACTATCACACAAAGACTAATTTTTTTGTATTTAACTTTTTTTCATTTGCCCGAGTTAACTAGGGATAGTAAGCTGATGGTAAATTAAATGTTTTTAACACATGAAAAAAATTTAAATTTCAACTTAAAACTTGTGAATTTTGTTTTGTTTTATTTCCTTGCATTTATTATCGAAATAAAAAAAAATATGCTGATTTTTGCTCTTTTTCCCAAAATCAGCATATATATTTTTTATTGGTAAGAAGTTAAAATGGTTATCCATTTAAGGTATTTGACTGGATGATAATCGGCACTTTTGAAAAAAATTTCGGTTTTTCTTTTACTATCTATATTTAAACTATAGTTTATTGGCTTTCAAAAATCCTTTCACATTTGAGAAATGAAATTGCAATTGTTTTTTTCATATGCTGACAGACGAAACCAAATTAGAAATTAAACTCATGAAAATGAAACTAAAATGTTTTGTGTTACGCTAATGTTTTGTGTGTTAAAATGAAACTAGAAGTATTTCAACCCTTATTTATTAGAAAAAATTATATATTTAAAATAAATAAAATTCATTTCTTAAAATTAATTTTTGAAATAGAAATTTTTTTAATCAGAATTTTCTTGTATTTTAAATGCATTTTCTGAAGAGCGTTGATTTTGAGAAAATTTCTAAACGCTAACACACACATTACAAACAAAGTTTATCACAGAATTCTTTTAAATTTTGAATACAGACTTTCTATAATCTTAGCGATGTTTGGAACTAAAAGCTGAGGTTCATATTTGATTTTGTAATATTTATAAAGCTTTAAGTAAGAATATTTAAAATTTTCTTTAAAAATTCAGTATTAAAAATGTATTTAATTCAATTCCATTGCATTTTTTTTTACATTTTAGCTTAAGAGCTCACATTACTAATCTAAATCGCATTATTGATCTAAAAATATTATTTTGACATTTATGCCTTACTATTTGATGGAGAGCTGTTAGCTTGTTAGGAACAATTTGTAGTTTTTAAGCTTAAATTTGCCCTTATCTTGAAAAATATGTAATACATTTTTGAATTTCATTTATAATTTATAATTTAAGGATCTATGCTTACCAAACATAAAACCAACTTTTAATTCAGACATATTTTTTATAAAACAAAAATGTGCAAAAACCAGTCGGATATCTTCATTATAAAAAAAAAGTTATGAAACTTCAACTCAGAAGAGAAAAGTAACAGAAAAATCTAACTGAATTAGTTAACAATGAACTAAAATGTTGAATAGGCATTGAAACTTTGTTCCTGACTTTTATGACTATTCTTGAGCTTAAAGCTACTGTAGAGCTCAAAGGTTTAAAATTAATTGTTAAAATTGTAGAATTCTTTGGTTTAAAACTATAGTTCTTTGGTCTAAGAAAACTGTAAATTATCGAGAATTTTATCAAATAAATAATTTAAATTAACTGCTATTAATTATATTCACGAGAGAAAAGCAACGGAAATAATTTAATTAAACTAGTTACAATGAAGCAAATTATTGATTCATTTAATAAAAAAAGAGAGGCTTTGAAGCTTTATTCCTGTTTTTATGGCAACTCATAAACTTAAAGTCACTGTAGAACTCAAAGGCTTAAAGTTAATTATTAAAACTGTAGAACTCATATGCTTAAGAAAATGGAATCTTCGGTTTAAAATTGTGGAATTATCTGGTTTAAAATTGAAGAATATCGTGAACTATTTCAAATAAATAATTTAAATTAATTTCTATCGAATATATTTTCCAGAAAAAAGCAACAGAAATAATTTAATTAAACTAATTACAATGAAGCAAATTATAGATTCATTTAATAAAAAATGGTTTGAAGCTTTATTCCTGTTTTTATGGGAACTGATAAGCTAATAGCCACTGTAGAACTCATAGGTTTAAAATTAATTATTGAAACTGTAGAACTCATAGGTTTAAAGTTAATTATTAAAAATGTAGATCTCATAGGTTTAAAGTTAATTCTTAAAACTGTAGAGCTCTTATAGGCTTAAGAAAATGGAATCTTCGATTTAAAACTGTCGAATTCTTCTGTTTAAAATTGAAGAATATCGTGGACTGTTTCAAATAAATAATTTAAATTAATTGCTATCGAATATATTCACGAGCGAAAAGCAACAGACATAATCAAATCGAATTTGTTACAATGAACTAAATTATAGATTCATTTTATATAAAAAAAATATCTTTGAAGCTTTGTTCATAAATCTCAGGGTAAAGAGGTCTGAAAATACCGTTGAAACTTTGTAGTAGAGATCTCAATTAGGCTAATGGGCCATTTTCAGCAGCAGGTCTTGATGAAGTATAAAAGCTAACTTAATGGCTTATGCGTGATTATAACATAAAATTACTGTTCTCAGTGTTTCTTGGAGGCTGTAAATTAACTTTTACGCGTTAAAGCAGCTGCTTTTAAGGGGAAGGTAAATAAATGGGTTTCACTGGTTCACCCAAAGTGTAATTAAGCTGTAAGAAGATTCATGGCTGAGTCAATTTAGAAAGTTGAATACCAAGTTCGTTGATGAGTGTCCATTCAAGGGAGATGATAAACAAATTTTGGAGAAAGGATCTATTAGCATTTGCAAACTATGGATGAACAAACTTTAAAGAAAGGATCCATTGACATTTGCCAATTATTAATAAATTTTGGAAGCAACTTTTAAATAGTGTCATCACTTTTTAAGTGACAAAGATAGATAATCTAAAAATGAGTTTAAGTAGGCAAATGTAACTGTTAATTGAAGTTTATTAATGATCAGATCATTTTCAAAATAATTACAAAATTGGTTGAATTGGTTAACTCGAAGTACAATTAAGCTCTAATAAGAACCATGACTGAGTTAATTTTGAGAGTTAGCTACACTGATGAGTGTCCAGCATCCATTCAAGGAAACTGATAATCAATTTTTTTTTGGAATTCGCAAACGATTGAAGATCGATGATGTAATAGACAGTTTGAAAATCAATTTTAACCAATCAGAGCCTTGAAAAGATAATGGAGATAACTGCTGATTTTTCAACAGAAGATTTGGGATGATTATTAAGTAATAAAAATTACATTTATTGCAAACAAATAGGGTAAGTTTTTTCTCTAATATTTATAAATTGTTTAAAGCAAAATAGATAACCATATTATATAGGTCATTTACTAGGTAACTATATTTTATATGTTAGCTATATGCGTTACATGTTATTATATGTTAGCGGTACATTTTGAACTGTAATTTTTTCTTATAACTTTGAGTGTTGATTCATTACATTGTAGGAAAATTATGTAATAAAACTATCATTGACAGCGTGATGCAGTTTGGGGGTAAATATAACAAAAACCTGAGCAACTATTCTATGGGAAAACATTTTTTATGGTTTTTCAGTTAACAGCGCCCCCTCCGTTCGCGAGCTTTGCTAATGATGCTATAATTTGGGCAAGATAAAAACAAGTTTCCGAAGCAGATTAGAAAAAAATCGTACATTTCTATTTCATTTTGTTTTTTCTAATTCATTTATCAAATTATTGGTCATTTTTGAATTCTTGTTGTTGGTGTTGTTGCAAGCACCCATTGGCCAGCAGTGCTAGACCAGGTCCATGGCGTTATACACCCTCAAAAAATTCAACACCGTCAATGGATCATCTGCTAAATCCTGTTTGGTGAGCCCCAGGCACGCCTGGGCTCACCAAAAGGATTTAGCAGATGATCCATTGACAATTGAAATTTGTACCAACTTTGAAATTTGTACCAACTGTTCTTCAGACCAAGTTGGCACAAATTTCAGTTTCAGTGAAGAACAGTTGGTGCAAATTTCAAAGTTCTTGGATCCTTCCAAAAATTTCATTGATTTAAGGTGACCACTTTGAAAGCGGGCAAGAATTGTTAGTTCCTGCCTATTAAAACTTTGGGTCAGGGAGTATCCAGGTCGAGAGCACTGATATCATGGGTGCTTTGGGGGGACATTCCAAGTGGTCTTGTTTTTGTGTTTTATTTTTGAGAAGATTTCCAAAAAGGTGAGGGGTGCCGACAGCATAGAGGCCTGGCAAGCACCAGCTTTAGCCAAAGTGTCCGCAATCTCGTTTCCTTTAAGATCGGCGTGGGAAGGAAATCACTGCAGATGAATCTGATGCGAAATGAAAAGCCGTTTTAACTTTTTGAGTATTGACACTCCAGCACTATCTCTCACACTTTGCCAATTGGTCAAGTGCTGCATTGCACTTCTGCTATCAGACAGAACCCATATCTCGTTTCCACGGGGAAGAAGCGAAGATAGTCAAGGGCTTCACCAATGGCTATTAGCTCACTGCGAAATACTGAGCAGTAGTCGGGATTTCTCTTCTGAATTATTAAGTCATGGTCTTGCAATTTGATGTAAATTCCACTGCCAGATCAGTTACATTCGTCTCTACTGCCTTCCGTGTAAACCTGTATCGCATCACCCGGAATCTCTCCAATTCTCTCTAGAGCTAGTTGCCTTAGATAGGCAGGAAGATCTGTCTGTTTGTTCACATGTATTGGCAAGTCAGGATGGAAAAAGACACCGTCAAGACCATCCTTGAATTCTTACTATATTTCAGTAAAAAAAAAACTAATTTTTTTTAACATCAATTCCAAACCATTACTTTTATTCCAAATTAATATGTTAATGATAGTTTTAATTAGGAAACATCTTTAATTAGGAAAAGACTTGAAAAATCGAATTATTTAAGATAATTTTTATTAAGAAAAATGCTATATTGCCTAATTTTTAATAGAAAAAATTAGAAAATTTAATAATTCAACGCAATTTTATTTGGACAAAAATTACAGCATGATGTCCAAAGGGAAACATTTTTGAAATCAAATGATTTAATACAATTTTAACTAAGAATTTACATGATTTTTTTAATGAGAAAAAAAATCAACTGATTTTACCGCAATTAAGAGAAAAAATAATTACATCCATGATTTTTAATATGAAAAAATTTAGAAAAGCAAACGATTTACTACAGCTTCTAAGAAGAAGGGAAACTTTATAATACATTACTTTTAATGGGAAAAAGCTTTGAATACTAAATATTTCAATACAATTTTTACTAGGAAAAGAATTTATAGAACGTGATTTTTATTAGGAAAAACTCACAAACAAAGGAGGATAAAAAACAAAAGGGAATGAAAGTAACAAACTGATGAAAAAAGAAATTCCAGAACATGATTGGATGTTGATGTCATTTCTTGTTGTGCGTTTTATTATCTCCAGAAAGTGATTATTATATGCGTTCCAACCTAGAAAGCCCCAGCGCAGTTGAGAAACGAAAGATGCGGCAACAGCTGGACATAGGAGAAAAATATATGACAACTATTGTTTTTATAAGCGATTTATGATGTTCGATTTTTATTTGTGTGATCATCTAGAAAAAAAGTTCTATTTAACCCTGTGCCACAGAATTTTTATTCAACAAATTTCTTCATTATTTTGTATTAAATTACGTCAAAATAAATGAAAAATATTGCATTTAACATTGTAATAATTAATGCATTTTTATGAAATACAGCATAAAGCACTCTTTTTCTGCGTTAAGGATAAAATATTTCTACCATGGTTCATTTCCAAATAATAATATTCAAGTTTAAATTGATTTAGATCTTTAGATTAAGAGAAACAGTTATTCACCATTGAAATTTCTTAAATTTACAAAATCAATTGTAGACACGTTTTTTACTATGAATGAAAAAAAAATTCAAACTACTATTCTTGGTTTTTTTATTTTAATACAATTGCATTTCTGATAATCTAACAAATTTTTAGTAACTATCGGACTGTTTTTTGTTATTAAAAAATGTTGAAATAAATTTGCTTGCAATTACAGCGTCAGAAAAATGTATATAAAAAGCGTACCATCTGTGCCGAAGAGGTTAGGAAGATTTTAACAAAGATGTTAGTAACAATATATAGTCTGAAAATATTAAGTCTCGTGTGAGAAAACTATGAATATATGTATAAACTTTTGTTTATACTTTATTCTTTCATCGAAATAGGTTTTTAACAATTTGATAGTAAGATAGTTTCTAATACCCACTACACATTATAAGACACTAAAGCATACAATGCCACAAATGCGATGACTTTTTTCTCTTGTTGATAATGAATACTTGAAACAAGCTGAGCGGTAGTCTTATGAAAAATTAACGGAAATTAAATGATATAAACAAACAGATCTGTATTTTTGTTTATTTAACGATGCAGGTTACAATATAATTTGCAAATATATTTTACTTTTAATAATGCTTAATAATTAACGCGGAGTATATTTTTTACTTACTATGTTATTGCGATATTTTTTAATTTTCTCAGCTTTCACTTTGGTTTTTTTAAGCATTCTATTAGTTTATTCTAGAATAACGAGCTTAAAATTGTTTTGCCACCAAAAATTGAAATTCGTAAATGTACAAGTAAATGTAAAATTCTGGAAAATTTACAGTAGGGGAGAGTGGGGTCAATTGTAACAGGTTACGATTGTAACAGAGCAAAAATTTCGAGTGTCGGTTTCTAGATTTGGCTTCTAGGTGGCGCACAAGGTGTATTTAATAAATCTACATGTACACCCCTGCTGGCAACATTTTTATGCACTTTTGAAAGAGTTACATCACAAAAGATATTTTCACGCTACGTAAGTACTTTTTTTGGTATTAGAATATTATATTGTAGCAAAGTAATTTTGTTTAAACAAATAAAAGTTTTTAACCGAATATGTAAGTGGACACCTTAATTAACATTTCAATAAAAAAAA
>NC_092206.1:17649867-17737713 GCF_043381705.1 Parasteatoda tepidariorum
CTAGTCATACTAATGTCCAAAGACGCCTCTATCTCACGGTATGTCACATGACGATCTTCCTTTATCAGTTCACGCACAGCATCGATCTTTTCTGGCATAACAACGGATTTTGGACGACCTGCACGGGATTCGTCCTGGATCGAACATCGACCACGATTAAGTTCGTTACTCCAATTTTTCACAGTGCTGTAGAATGGCGCTTTATCGCTGAATAAAGAATTAAGTTCATCGAAGCACTCTTGTCTTCACAATCCGCGTCGAAAGTTATGAAAAATAATGGCACGAAAATGTTCGCGATTCAATTCCATTTTTTGAAAGAGAAGAACTTTTCAATTTACTGTCAACAACACAAATGAAGCTATAATGGTAAATCGTCTGCTGAATTTATGTTTAAAAATATCAAACTTTCGATTAAAGTCGTCTGCGGTCGCCTAGCAACACTTACTGTTGCCAAGACCAGAAATATAAATAGCAACCCTCGTATGTTATATTGAAGGTAATAATGTTAAGTGGTTCTAAAAACGAGGTCTTGCTTAAATAAATTAAAAAAGGATAAAAGTTAAAAAGCTAGTGTTTATTGTATTAGTAGGGCAGGAAATATGGGGCCTAATATAAATAGATCATTGGAATATGTTAGAAAAATGTCAATAGCTTTAACTTTTAGGAACAAAATATTTTATTTTTATTTTTTTATGATTTTCAATAATTAATGATTTTTTATTACTAAAACTGAAGAAGACGTGATAGCGGTATTTTAATAATAAAATAAAATAAATGTGCTTCGAGTAGTTTTTTTCTCTAAAATTTTTTATTTTACGTAAATTGGTTTAAAAAAAATCAGACTTTCATTAAAGTCTAACCAATTTTGAGGAAAATAAATAAACAACTATTAAATTAAGGAAATTAAATTTATATGTCATAATACTTTGACTACAACTTTTGCAATATATTGCGATATTTAAATTATCTTAAATTGAAATGGGCTTGTTATTAAAGTTTTAAATTAATTTCTCCGAGTATATTTTATAACAGAGTTATATTTTAAATGGTTCTATGTATATTTCTTTTATAAAATCTCTTTAAAAATGAAGCTTACCCTCCAATTTGATAAAAAAAAATATTTTTTCGTATTCCTCGGAATATTGTTGTATAAGAGATTCCTTTAAATTCAGTTAAATTTAAATTATTCTAATTCTTCGAATTTCGAATATAACTACATTTTTTGAACATTACAATGCTTCTGAAAATCTTTCATATTTTCTTGGAAAGAGTTAAGCAAAAATAAACTGACGAGGTAGAATAGAATTGAATAAATGATACCTTGATACTATTTCAATGAAAAGCTCCAACAAATGTATGTAGCACAAACTGATAAAAAATATCTAGTTTCTTCAGTCATAAAAAATTGATATTTTTTCGAATTCCCTTTTTGAAAATATTCGTGATTCCTAGTTTTCGTTCGTAAAATTTATATTTTTATTGCATGCACTTTCATCGAGCGATGCGAAGCAAATAAATAGGATTTGAAATCATTGAAAAAGTTTTGAAAAAGGAGCTTATACATCATCGCAAACACATTCCACGAGTGTTTATTTTTTGAATTTATATCTTTCAATTGCTACACAGATGTGATTTCTGTTGTATCTTTAGTTGTTCTGATTTCATTTTATGTTTGCTTGTTTTTTTTTTTCATCATATAAAAAAACTATATATGCAATTATGTTGTTTTCTATACGTTATATATATAGTAAATTTTAGAAATAAGCTTCTTCTTAGTTTTTAGAAAATTTTAAAAGTAGGCTTTCAGAGGACTTTTTTAGTTACTGTGATTGCTTAAAAGGATTTGTATAATTGGAAGTTGAGTATAAATTTTTAGTAGGATTTTTTTAAACACTATTTCGTATTTCCTGAAATATAATGTTTTTTAAAAATTATATAATCAATATACCTCTTAAAATATATTCGTGATTTTCAAAGTTTAAAAAAATTTAATATTAATTAATTAACTATTAAACTTAAGGACCGTACATAAATGATGTCACGCATTTTTTCAATGTTTCGTCACAAAGTGTCACACTTCACCTCTCTCCCCTTGTCATATATGTTACGCTGGATTACATAAACATATACTAGCAGTTCAGAAACAAAACACATGCTATTTGCCGATTCTGAGTTAATCAATGTTCAACTCCGTGGCCTTGTAAGTTTGAACCCAACTCAGAAGAAAAGGGAACTTCTGAATGAAGCATTAGGACAAACAAACCATCGTAGAGTAAGTTTTGATTGAACTAGCCTGTATTTCAGTTAAACGGTGAGGAAAACCATGGAAACCACCCACGTTTAGCCCAAATGCAAGAAGATTCTAACCCATGATTTTTTTCAAACATGAATTTATATTGGTTACAATATTGAAATTACATTACTTTTTTAACGAGAATGAAATAAAAATGCAATTTAAATCTGTGGAGTCGCATGTGAGGAAGGCTGAATGAAAGACATAAAAATTAGAATTCAATAAGAATAAGAAGATTGTCTTCTGATACTTGGAAGTCTTTCAAATAACCACCATTCAAATGCTTTCTCTTTCTTTCAGCAATCAAACGTGTTTTGCTGTTTTATGCTCCACCTTGCTTATATAGTGATTCGTAAGATCTTGAAAGTATTTATATTTTATCTTGTTACTATATATTCGGATTGAAAGAAACATTTTGAAGCTATAGAGTATATTCCGACAGAATTAGATATTTTAAAGCTGTAGGGCATATTCTACTATATCAGGGGTTTCCAACTTACATGAGGCCGAGAATAGCAATTAAAAATACCAGTCAAATGGCGGGCCTCAACTTTATCAAAATTTGATATAGGACTCTTTTATGTTTGAAGGAACATTAAATATTACTGTCAGATTTTTTTTATCAAGTTGAACAAAACAAAAGTATTGAATTACAAATTAAAATAAAAAGTAGATTTTTAAAAATATTTAATTGCATATTAAAAAATTCTTGCTACAATATATTTAATTGTGCACATATGTATTAAACAATTAATGTGCAACAGATATCAAATTGTTAAGACACAAAACTTAAAAGTATTTAAAACCCATATAGATTTTTTACGAAAATTGTTTGGAAAAAAATGACAACTAATATAATTTAGTTCGCGGGCCAAAAAAAGAATCCGGATGCGGCAGCTGGCAGCCAGTTGGTAACCACTGTCCTATATAATATAGCATTATATTATAACATAATATTATAGTATTATAATCATAGAAATATATCATTATTATGAGTATTATAGTATTATGGAAATTAATATATATAATCCTGTTTTATATTAAATAATATTTATAAATTAATGTAATACTTATAATAAATTATTATCAGTATTATAAAAATATTACATAATATTTGTAGGATTGATTATTAAAAAAGTGATGAAACAAAGATGTAAATAAGATGTTAATAAGTAGGAAAAGATGTAAAGATGGTAAAGATGTAAATAAGTAAGAAAGTAGGAAGGCGCGCTCTAATTTTTTAAAAGAAAGTTACTCAGGTTCAGAAATATGTTTTAAGAATAGTTTTTTTTTTCAACAATCCGCATATCTTAAGGACCATCTATTTTCATAAATATCATAATATGCAAATTGTCGTAGTTCTGTTATGACNTTATGAGTACTATAGTATTATAGAAATTAATATATATAATACTGTTTTATATTAAATAATATTTATTAATTAATATAATACTGATAATAAATTATTATCAGTATCATAAAATTATTATAATATAATATTTAGGGGATTTATTGTTAAAGAAAGTGAAGCAGCAAAGATGTAAATAGGATGTTAATAAGTAAGAGAAGATGTAAAGATGTAAATAAGTAAGAAAGTAGGAAGGCGTGCAATAATTTTGTATAAGAAATTTGCTCAGGTTCAGATATATGTTTTAAAAATAGTTTTTTTTTTTTTTACAAAAATCCGCATATCTTAAGGACCATCTATTTTCATAAATATCATAATATGCAAATTGTCGTAGTTCTGTTATGACACATTATCGCACTTTTAATAAAGCTCGTTTTATCCAAGCAAACTGATATTAATGATGAAAAGTACCTTTCCCCTTACAGAGGGAAAAATGTCATACCAATTATGGTAGCACCAACATAAATGAGTAAGACACTATATATGTAAAGGCGATGATTAATGATTCAAACACGTCACATTCATATCTCGTTTTTCCCTTTATCTAATCCCACAAGGGGAAAACAGGGATAACGACGGTAAAAATAAGATTGCGATGAGTTAGAAAAGGGTTACTGAAAAGAAAAAAAGACTTTGAAATGAAAAGTTGTGTAAAATGGCTCGTTTGACAGAATGAGATAATTAATGAATAATGATACTTTGTATATTTAAACTGAAAACAAAAAACAAAACAAATAGATGGAATTTGATAACAAAAACTATCAGGAAATGAAACCCAATTGTTGATATTGGGAAAAAAACTAACATTGTATATTTTGATATGTTTTTTGGAATAATAGTAAAAAGTGAAAGTTTTTGCTAATAGAACGTAGAAAATCGTAAGCTTTTTTTTTATAGAAAGAACAGAAAACAATAAGAATATACTACCCTAAATTTAAAGTATATTTGATAGAAAACATGTAAAACCAGTCGTGTTTTCTTACTTTGATAATATTTTTAATATTTTTTTGTGGACTAACAGCAAAAAATTACATTCAGAAGGTTAAAGATTATTAGGCCAATAATATATTTCTGTTAAAAACTTTTAAGTATTTTATCATTAATTTTTTTATTACATAAGACTGTTTGCTTTTATTAAATTGTTTTGTATTATTAATTTCCAAATAACTCAATAATTTTTTTTTTTCTGTTAGTTATTTTTAATAGCAGTGTAACATTCGCTTTCTTAGTTAATGGTATATATTTTTATGGTATATATGGTATTATTATTAGGTAATGATAATGTTCAATATCATTATTTATTTAGTTAATAATATATAAAAACTTTTCTTTAAAAAAATGTTTAACAGCCAAGTTTAAACTTATTTGAATGAAAATTATTTATGCTAAAGGTTTATTAAGTATAGGCTAATTTATTAATAAATTTTTTTGTTAATTTCTACTTTCATTTTATAAATATAAAATTAAATTTTTTTTAAAATTTATTTTATGAAATATAATATAAATAGTTAAGCACTCTTTTTTTAAAATTTTTACAAGCATTAATTACAAAAAGACAGCGATAAGCACTGATTTGAATGAAGAAATTTTAGATGAATTAATAAATAGAAACATAGAAGCTCACGAATAAATCATTTTTAATAAATCCTATTCGGATTGATTTCGGACAGTAAACAAAATTTTTTTCTGAGGTCTGGATTTAAACCTATTACTGGTATTTTAGGTATTTTAGAAATATTTTACTTGCATTCATGAGCACGAATGCAAGTATATGTCATTTTTTTCGTGTTATTTATGCTTCAAATTAGACTGTACAATAAATTGTATTGTTGCGCAAATAATAATCTATACATTATATCAAAATGACTATTTAAAAAAAAGCTTATCAAATAATATTTTTATATCAAAACTCAAATCAAGTAAAGCAACTAAATTATGCATCATATACACAATATATAAATAGTTTTTCTTCTTTTCCTAAAAACTAAAACATTATTAAATAAATTCAATGCAAGATTATGATAATTATATATATTGAAAAATATAATAATTATATGTATCGAAAATTATAATAATTATACAGATTTAAAATTATAATAATTATATATATTCAAAATTATAATTATATATATGTAAAATTATAATAATTATATATATTCAAAATATGACTATTATAGATAATAATTATAGATAAGTAAACGTCTTAAAGTAACAAAGAAAAAGAAATTCTCGCTACCCCTGCTTTCATCAAATTTATTTATCTCATGTATGTATTTCTATCTTATCTACTCTCTAATTTTCTAATTCACCTCATCTTTCTGATTCAGCGATATATATATTACAAAAAAAAATTTCAAATCTATTATTTGTTTGTTTAAAACATGTTGGTAATATTTTGTTAGTTTAGTATACTCTCAAAAATTAGCAGAAAATATAGATAATATACGAAACATAACATTATATATATCTTTTTATGCTTCCTTCTCTATTTTATTTTTAGCATCAAAGGAATGGTAAGTTAAGCCTTTGATGTTAGAGAAAAAAAAAAGAATGATAAATCAGCAAAAAAAAAAAAACTGAGGAAGTAGAGGGAATAAAAACTCTGATTGGGGAATGAAATATATCGTCAATGAGTCCCATAAGTGCCATAAAATGAGTAAAAAACTTCTATCTTAACCAATAGAGACAGAAATAAAGGGAAAATTTCCCCATTTTCACATGACATTATTGCTATTTCTGGTCAGAAAAAGTGCCGATTCCGATTTGTAAGTTTCAACTCTGGTGGAGTATAAAAAAGAAAGCTATTATAATAATAGCACAGAAGGGAAATGGTAAAAAGGAAAGAATTATTAGTTTTGAAATATTACTGTTATGAAAGATATCTACGTCTGCACATTATACCTTGCATAAAAAGTCTATTTTTAGTTCGTATTCTTGATATTTGCGAGGATGTGAGTGCTCAGTTATTTTTGAAATGTTCTTTATCGATATATTTTATTGTCATTTTCAGATTCATGAGTGGAAACTATTTATGGAAGAGAAAATCAGTTTTTGTTCTAGCTGCTGAAATGGAATGATTATTTTTTCTTTTATCTTTATGAGCATAATTACTTTCTTCATTTCCAGAAAATATATCCACAATACTGTCGTAAGAAAAAAAAAGCATTTTAGAACTATTACACCATCAAAATATTATCCTTTTACTTACGCATGATGGAGGCATTCTGGTTCACTTATTGTACCTGCCGTAAGTAAAGGGTTAAATCTTATGTTGTCGAAATAGTAACAATCTGTAATTGAGAGCCGCGATGGCTCAGGGGATAGAGCGTTAGCCTTCCAATGAGGTGAACCGGGTTCGAATCCCACCGATGCCTGGTCGATACGAATCCGCTTCCGGCTTGTACCGACCACAATGGTAACGTGAAATATCCTCAGTGGTAGACGGATCCTGGGTTAGAACAAAATTGTAACCTCCTTTCTTTTGAAATTTTAAATAATTGGTTGAGGTTGGCTGGAATAGTGGCCAGACGCGGATTATACGGGTAAGGGTTTTACTAACCTAGGTACGTATCCGCGTATGGAAGGAAAAAAAGAAAGTTCCTTGCCGTGCTGCTAACCGTGAGAGGTTCTCGCGGTTTTCTTCTCCTTGTAACGCAAATGCGGGTTAGTTCCATCAAAAAGTCGAATTTCTCCCAATACTTGATCCACGAGTTACTTTGTCTTCCGTATTGGGTTCAAAATTCAAGGCTACGGGGTTGAACATTAGTCGTCGTAAACCCACAAAATTGGGTAGGCTGTTCAACGACGGGTATCAAATAATATAAAATATGTAATTTGGTATTAATATCATTCGCATCACACGTGATGTATGTCAGCAACAATATTTTGTTAATACACGGTGAAAAATTCTAGATCAAATTAAGGTATTGAAATTTCCTACTAGAACATGTTATGAATTTCTTACTAGAGCATGGAATAATTATCATAAAATCACTGACCACTCTAATTAAATATACATCACTGTAAAAATTACGGTATAATATTTTATGTAAGAAAATGAGTTTTACGGTAAAATGGATATTACTGATAATGCATTCAAAGTGCCGATAATTTATAAAATAATTTGATCTTTAATGTCTTACAGTAGGTATATATGCCAGAATTGCCTTTGTATCAATGCATGATATATATCTTTGTATCAAATATGTGAAAACAATTCTATCCATGTTGATAACAAACCTGCACGAAAAATATTTAATTTTGGAATGTTTATATAGAATTATCAGATTGTTCATTATAATTAAAAATAATTTTCAAGTTATTATTTATAATTGAATTCAGTTTTATTGTTACCCTTTGCTTTTTACATTTACTTTTTAATTTTACGTTTTACTTTTTTTCAGATGTTTAACTATTATGAACTCATAAATTGATTAAAAACAGAAATATGACCTCATAAATAGTATTACGATATAAGATTACACAATAACGTAGAGGATAGGTCCCTCATATAAAAAATTCTTTTTAAGAAATAAAATTAGAACATAGCAATTATTATGTTAATCATTACTGTATCTCATGTACGGGTAAACGGTGTGCATTACTAGGATTTGGCTAAATTTGCAAAAATCAAAAGGACCGCAAAATTACATAAAAAAATTAAAAATTTGAAGAAATGATTTTCTTACCACATTTTGCTATTTCCCGTTTTTCCTTTAGTTCGGGTCAGTGTCTAAACTGCATCAGCTTAGATCTATCAACTACACATACAAAACACACCAAGCATAAATCGCACAGTTAGCTCGGAGCACATAATACAGAGACATTGTATGAGATTTCCTTGTAAATTATAATTTACAAAGAATTTTTCCCTTTTATAATTTTACATAGATATTTTTTATAAAATGCTTCTAATAAAATAAAGTGAAATCTATCAGTTTAACAAACTTTTACAACTTAAACAATGTGCAAAAATTCTCAAAACAAAACTGTTGCTGGCATATGTTTCTAATGAAATAAAGTGAAATCCAGCAGTTTTAAAATCTTTTACAATTTATAAAAATCATCAAGAGCTTTGAAAACAAAAATACTGCAAGGCAATGCTTCTCATAAATTATTTCGAATTCTTGCAGTTTCATAACCTTTTACAACATACACAAAGCATCAAAAATGATACAAGCTAATGCTTCTAAGAAGATAAAGAGAAATCTTGTGATAAATTTTAGATGGTTGTGGACAACTCATTCAAAGCATCAAAACTTCTGAAAAGAAAAACACCGCAAGCCAATTCTTCGCATAAAATAATTCGAATTCTTGCAGTTTTATAACCCTTTACAACTTATACAAAGCATCAAAAATGCTGCAAGACATTGCTCCTCATAAAATAAAGAGAAATCTTGTGATAAATTTTAGATGGCTGATAGCTATAGCAAACTTTGTATCTCATTATAGGAGATTTCGGAAGAAAAAGAGAAGAGCCCGATATCGGAAACTCATCGAAACAAATAAGTAGGCTCATTTCGTCCGTGTCCTGTGTGTGGTGAAAGAGCTGCTAGGTTGTATAATGATTATAATGATGGGCTATAGAGGTTTATCCAATAGTTTGAATGACTTCCGATTTGATATAGGCTAGTGTAAAAGTGGCAAAATAAAATTATTTTATGTTTGCCATGTACGGAAATACTTTCATTTAGTTTTGCAGTTGTAAATAAGTGCATCTCATGACATATAGTGACATAATAAGTGACACTGATTTTTTGGGAGATTTAAAGAGATTGCTATTAATGGTGGGATTTTTGAATAATGATATATGTCAGCACTTTTTTATTTCTACTGTGTTAAATGTTTTTTATTACTATTTGCCTGATTATATATATNGAAATTTCATTTTTGCGTGTCCTAACTCCGGTCAAATTTCCACTCGCCATTAGTTTTTCAAAAAATATAAAATGAAATAATAAATTAACAGTTTAATATTAATAACATTTTAGTGACCAAAACCGTAAAATAATGCAGAAATTAAAAAGAATTACACATATTTATAGCATTAATATAATAATAATAACTTAAAATAAGATTGCCATAAAAATTCAAATCGCTCCATCATCATTAGCATATGTTATTAAAATAAGAAAAACATCAGAAAATTAAAATATTTTGAACACCTTATTTTGGAACACTTTTTGTCTGTATACTGCTGTTTTTCGGACACTTAAATTACATCTGTTCCTTACAGCCCTAGGACCAATTTACGGTAAGCAGAGTGTCCCATTTATAAATATTTTAAGCAAATAATCAAATGTCTCAGATTTCAATGAATTTCTGTTTGCTGTTTACAACCTATTGAGACATTCCGATTTAAAGCGGGTAAAAACTAACTAATAATTTTGAGAAAAAATATAGTAGTCTGATTTCAAATACAACAATTTACAAAACAAAATTTACTCGCTAGCCCACAATATTCGGTCGCCAATGGCGAGCTGGAGAGAGGAAGTTTCGCTCCCTTATATATACAATATCACTGTTAATGATCGAAATTGGCGATGTTGAAACTCAATCGTGATTCTGATTGGTTTAGATGTTAGTGCTATTTCTAAGTGTTCAACGGTATATGTAATTTCAGAGGTCCGTTAGCTCTACGTTGGATACAGGCTGGTAAGTTTACTTTTGAATCTGGTCAATAAGATCGAAAGTATGTGGGCAGTCATAGAAAGGGTTTTAAGAATAAAATATCACCGCTAGTCCGGTATTACAGACGCCATTTTCGATTGGTATTTTGTCGTATTTATGTGGCGATGGAGGTACACAGATTCTATTCATGATAAATTTAGACAGTATCTAACTGTTATTAGATAATTCTGCGCACCTAAATTTGAAAATATTCAAGCTTAATGAAGGAGTTGTTTTTTTCTTTTTCTTTCTGCGCCTACTCCATTAATTTTTGCTTCGTTTCAAAATCCTTTTGGGTTTATTAATTTTGCTTATATTGGGTTCATTGCAAGTTTTGGCCGATGTTTTGTTGAAATTTTGCAATGTTTTATTGAAATATTACTGTGTTTTGACCGATGCTTTGTTGAAATTTTCCAACGTTTTATTGAAATATCACTATGTTTTGGCCGCCATTCCTGTTACCCGGTGTTCCTCGCAAACAGGAATAGCACCAAACACAAGTCGCCAAGGGGCACCCTAAAGTATATTTTTCCCAATAAATTAATATCAAATAGCATAAACAAATATTTCGGATATTTACTAAAGCGACTGTGTGATTGTTGACATTCGCCGGTGAAAGTTGACAATTTCTTGATTTCTGTCATTCACGGTGACATATACATAACAAATATGAAAAAGATTTAGGGATATTGAAACTAGTTGGCATGATTTGAAAACAAAAGCAAAATTTCTCATAAGGGGGTAAGGCATAAGGGGTTTTCAAGGAAATTTCCAATATCACTCAATAAATTTGACAATTACGATTTCTTTGATTGCTCTTAGCTACATCGAACAGTATATAAAACAAAAATATAATGTAAAATATTAGAACATCCGTAAACGTATTTGAGAGGTTTCGTAACGATTTTGCAGTTAGGGAGGGTTACTTTAATTTGACTGTGACTAGAAATAAGACAACAGAGTAATGTTTTTGAGATCCGTACACTAAAGTTTTCGACAATGTCAACGGTCGTCTTTCTAAAGGTACTTCAAGATAGAATCAAGTTAACATGTCTTATATAAACTCCTGTTTGTGAAAATTGCAACACCATGAAGGAATCGTCATAATTAAATAAAATTTAATACACAGTTGAGTGGTAGTGGTACAAATAAATGATTAAACTTTCAAAGCAAACAAACAATAACAAGAGATCGAAATCAGTATTTTGTGTAACCACCACGGTCCGCAATAAGTGCTGTTACACGGCATGGCATGGAGTCAAGCAAACTTTGAATGTCTGTCTGAGGAAGAGAATTCAATACTGTTTGTATGCGTACCCAAAGTTCGTCTGTAGGAGCAACAGGACGAGGATTACGAGCGAGACGCCGACCAACGAAATCCCACACATGTTCAATCGGTGACATATCTGGGGAATACGCAGGCCAAGGAAAAAGTTGTACCTGTCGCGATGCAAGGAAGGATTGAACAGTCCTAGCAATATGAGGGAGGGCATTGTACTGTTGAAATACAGCACCTGGCAAGACTTGAAGGAAGGGAACAGCTTGGGGCTGTGGAACTTCATTGATGTACCGGTTGCTGTTCAGATTACCCACAATTCGTAGCAATTGAGATCGTCCATGATATGCTATGTCACCGCAGACCATAACCCCGGGTGTTCGTCCACTGTGGCGTTCGNTGTTGAAACTCAATCGTGATTCTGATTGGTTTAGATGTTAGTGCTATTTCTAAGTGTTCAACGGTATATGTAATTTCAGAGGTCCGTTAGCTCTACGTTGGATACAGGCTGGTAAGTTTACTTTTGAATCTGGTCAATAAGATCGAAAGTATGTGGGCAGTCATAGAAAGGGTTTTAAGAATAAAATATTACCGCTAGTCCGGTATTACAGACGCCATTTTCGATTGGTATTTTGTCGTATTTATGTGGCGATGGAGGTACACAGATTCTATTCATGATAAATTTAGACAGTATCTAACTGTTATTAGATAATTCTGTGCACCTAAATCTGAGAATATTCAAGCTTAATGAAGGAGTTGTTTTTTTCTTTTTCTTTCTGCGCCTACTCCATTAATTTTTGCTTCGTTTCCTCTTGGGTTTAATAATTTTGCTTATATTGGGTTCATTGCAAGTATTGGCCGATGTTTTGTTGAAATTTTGCAATGTTTTATAGAAATATCACTATGTTTTGGCCAATATTCCTGTTACCCGGTGTTTCTCGCAAACAGGAATAGCGCCAAACACAAGTCGTCAATTTCGCCAAGGGCACCCTGAAGTATATTTTTCCCAATAAATTAATATCAAATAGCATAAACAAATATTTCGGACATTTACTAAAGCGACTGTGTGATTGTTGACATTCGCCGGTGAAAGTTGACATTCTCTTGATTTCCGCCATTCACTGTAATATATACACAACAAATATGAAAAGGATTTAGGGATATTGAAACTAGTTGACATGGTTTGAAAACAAAAGCAAAATCTCTCATAAGGGGGTAAGGCATAAGGGGTTTGCAAGGAAATTTCCAATATCATTCAATAAATTTGACAATTAAGATTTCTTTGATTTGCTCTTAGCTGTATCGAACAGTATATAAAACAAAAATATAATGTAAAATACACTGGTGGACAAAATTAAGAGATGGAAGACATTTTCTCAAATATCTCAAAAAAACTGAATATAAATAAATGAAATTTGGTATGGATATAGCATATTCCATGGTAATAAAGTATGTAAAACAAAAATGAAAGTGCCATTCACTGGCAAGACCTATTGCCAATAAATTCAATGTAGTCTGAACTTAAGCATAAAAGATGACAATAAAAGTGAGACATGTACAGTGTGTGTTGCCTCTAGTATGGTCACCCCTGACAGGCAGACAGCATACACAACGAGTATGCATGCTGTGAATAAGGGAGTGAAGGAGGACTTGTGGAAGACCCTCCCATTCTTCCACCAGAGCAATTTTTAACTCCAGAATGGTTCTGAGGGGGGGGGGAGGTTGGCGCATCGCAATAGCTCTCTCAAGAGCATCCCAAGCATGTTCAATAGGATTCAGGTCAGGGGATTTGGCTGGCCAATCCATTCGTTGAATATCCTCGCTTTCCAGATACTCATCAACCATGAGAGCCCTATGTGGTGGCGCATTGTCGTCCATAAAAATGAACTCAGGGCCAACAGCGCCCCTGAAAAGACGCACATAGGGCTCTATGACCTCTTGCCTGTATCTCTGGGCATTCACGGAACCATTGTCAAACACATGGAGCGGTGTGCGGGTATCTTGCATGTGCGAATGAATGAGCGAAAATGCTTTCCAACTCCTAATTTTGTCCACCAATGTATTAGAACATCCGTAAACGTATTTGAGAGGATTCGTAACGATTTTGCATTTAGGGAGGGTTACTTTAATTTGACTGTGATTAGAAATAAGACAACAGAGTAATATTTTTGATATGCGTACACTGAAGGACAGAGAAGTTTTCGTCAATGTCAACCATCATCTATCAAAAGGTACTTCAAGATAGAATCAAGTTAAAATGTCTTATTTACTAGTGAATTGGTGTTTAATTTTTAAAGTGGTAGTAACGCCACTTTACTCCCCTTCCAGAATTTTATTTGTGATAGATTTCGATGAATGATTACCACTAGTTTGTTTATGCTATTTTTTGTATTTACATTATTTATACTCATTATATATTTCCCTCCTTTTTGTTTATTTATATAATTTCGCTCTTTAATTTTCTTCATTTTTTTTGTTTATCAGTCGAGAGACTTTTATTTACTTCACAGGATTTGAATAATTGTTTGAGTGCTATATTTTGTAAGTTAATCTACTGTTTAATGTAGATCATACAATGATGTTGGCAAGTTCATATGACGTCCGCAAATCACCATTGAGGGAATTTATTTGCAGCCTACATACCATCATCTAACAAAAAGTGCCTCAAGATAAATTCAAGTTAACATGTCTTATATACTAGTGAATTGGTATTTAATATTTATAGTGGTAGTTACGGCATAACACAAAGCTTTTTATTACCAGTGAACTTTTGGTAACTTGAATACACAAATTATAATTCCTATATTTATGAGTTGTATTTTTTTACATATTAGGATAGTCATATTTAAAATATGATGCATCTACTTGCAAAAACACAAACTACTAAAAATCTGCAGAAAACTGCAAATTTCGAAAAAACTACTACTTAATATTGTAACTCGCATATAATCTCTGTTTTTAAAGTTTTTTTTCGCTTTTCTTTATTGAATCAGTGTCTTTACTGTTAAGCTTTTGACTGAATTTTATTTAAATATAAATCTTTCTTAGACAAGTACACAATATCTTAAACATGTTGCCATACTGGTTAATATCTTAAAATTATAAAAATTAATATTCATGATTAGCTATATCAAAAATTTAGAAAGATTGTCACAAATATTTAATAAAAGAAATATTAAACAAAAAAAATTAATACACTTGCAGAAAACATGCAACAAAATACGCAGTTTTTTCTAAGATTAAGTTTGATTGAACAAAAGCTATATTTATAAACTGTATTATTTTTTTATTAATTGATCTTAGTCATTTTAGGGGATTAATTGTTAATACCTTATTATTTCCCTTTCCCCCTAGAACGTAAAGAAGTGTACCCAATCATCGTAGGGATTAGATTCCCTCAAATCTTCCGCTAAGTTCCCTTCAAAAAGCCTAGATATGGATTTGTTCTCTAATTAAGAGGCCACTTGGAAAAGCTCCCGCATTGGGGGGTATTGTATCAGCAAATATGGGAAAAGAGGGATTTGTCTGATCTTATTTTTCCCTACATTTACAATATTCAGAGAAAAGAAAAAAAGCTCATTAACGGAAGTTTGTATTAATTTTGCCTTATATATGTTAATTGGTGTCTTTTAAGACGGTTTAATTGGCATAAAATGATTTTACATGCTGCAGTCTGGAATTTCTTTATTCTTTGGATAAAATTTAAGATACTTACGCATAATTATAAGAGAATGGTTGAAACGCGATTGAAAAATTTGTACAGTAGATAGATTGATAAAAAGTATTAATTTAAGTATGCGTATTTGGTGTATCTTTAATGAACGGCATTATTGAAATTACAAAAAAATGCAAGTGCGCTTTTATCAAAAGTATCGTTATGATTAATCTGTACAATAAGGAGAATTTCTACTCATTATATTTAATAATTTTAAAACGCATCAAAGTGAAAAAGAATGAGAAGAATATGTAATTTATACTCCAGCTGACATTTTGAGAAAATTGAGTTTTCGTAGGGAAAAAAATCTTATTATTATCTTAGTTAACTAAACAACATTATTTTATTTTGTCAATCTTCGTTCCTTACTTATTTCATTATCTTTAATATTGAGATCAGTATATGGCTACACTCATAATAAAGATACCTTATACAGGTTGTGTTGCCATCGCTGCTCCATATCTATCCATATAAATTAAATTTAGTTTCATCGTAAATACATGTTAAACTACATTTAAATTTATTTTTCATAAATCGCAATCATATAGTTTCTCAACTATTTATTATTTTCAACTCTTTAATCAAACTAAATCGATATATAAGGGGTAGTATATAAGTAATTACCTCAAATGGCCTTTTTTTATAAATACATGCTTCTGTGTATTAAATTGATAGATCAGACTAGATAAATGAAGAGTAAGTCTGAACAACACGGAAGAACTTCTAGAAGAGATAGGGCGCATCATAATGATTAAAAATTGTAGGATGAACCCTCATCTGAGAATGCCATCGTGAGCCGTTAGGGGCTCTTCCTTATGATAAATTGTTTCGAAGTGCTTCTTCGTCTTCGATTGATTGATGGAAACCTTTTGGAGCAAGAGCCATGGTTTGGCTGTAACGAGCCCAGAGTTGTGATGGCTCAGAAGATATAGAGCGTTCGCCTTCCAATGAGATGCACCGAGTTCGAATCCCACCGATCGCCGGTCAATACGAATCCGCTTCCGGCTTGCAACGACCACAATTTTAACGGGAAATATCCTTAGTGTTAGAGGGATCAGGGGTTTCAGTCTCTCTGTCGTAAGGCTAACTGTGGAAGGTTCTCATGGTCTTCCTCTCCATGTAACGCAATTGCGGGTTAGTTCCATCAAAAAGTCCGCCAAGAAAGCGAATTTCTCCCAATTCCCTTGTCTTCTGGATTGGGTTCAAAATTGCAAGGCTATATGGAGTTGAACATTAGTAGTAAAAAAATCGGGTCGGCTGTTCAACGACGGTTATAAAAAGGAATAAAATATAACGGGCCCAAAACTAGTTTAAAATTACTTCTTCGCGTTCGAACAGGTACTTATTAATCTAAATTTTATTGACTCTATATTTCATAATAATTATTGCCAAAAAATGGCAGTAATATTATTTCAGTATTAGATTTTTAATCTTAATTTAAATATTTGGAAAGTTTTTTTTTTAGATTATATATTTATAGATAAATAGATGTATTGAGAGATAGATAACCAATTAAGTAACCAACCAATTAAGTACCAATGTTTTCGTGAATTATTTTTAAAAAGTTTAAGACTGGTAGCTTAATTATTTCATTCTTAAAATTCATCTTGAAGAAGCAAGACAGTCGTATTCAGCATATTTTATTATTATTACTATTAATAACAATAATAATAATACGGTGAATATGACTGTCTTGCTTCTTCAAGGTGAATTTTAAGAATGAAATAATTAAGCTACCAGTCTTTATCTTTTTAAAAACAATTCACGGGAAAAAATTGATAATTAATTGGTTAAAAGAAATTCTGATCCCCCAATTGTGTATTCCTAACCACCACTATAAAAAAAGAAAGAAATATCCTTAAAAATATAAAATTAAGCAAAATATTTTCTAAGGATGAATTAAACAAAAAGCTTGGAGGTGTGGGGGATCGAACCCCAGGCCTTTCACATGCAAAGCGAACGCTCTACCACTGAGCTACACCCCCGCCACTGTACGATCATTCTTAAACATTCACTCAATCAAACAAAGAGTAACAATATGAATAATTTATTAGTGGACTATCACCTGCTTTTTATATACACATCCCAAAGGAAGACGAAAATCATACCCTGGCAATTATATTAAATAACCCAATAATTTATGAAGGACCAGTAAATACATTTAGAGCAAACTAGTACTGAAATAAATGATTTCTGAAGCAAATTTTTAATTATTTTGTTAAAATAAAAAAATCTAAATTATATAAATTTTATGCAGAAATGGCATAGTTTTATAACATCATCGATTAGATTTGATAGATTAGATTTGTTAGAGCAGAAAGATAAAGAATATTAGAAAGCATATTAAGATAGAATAAATAGATTCGAAGTGTTTCGTTTGTTTATTACATGTTTAAGTATGTTAGTTTTAAATATGTTTAGTAAATTGTATAGAATATTTATTTTGTTATTCTAGTTATCTAACTTCAGCAAAGATAACGACAGTCGCATAAGCCCAGTGGCGCAGAATAAAGAGTTGCGGTTCAAAGAGCGTCCATTAACTATTTTCTTCTGTATTTATTTTGTTTAAATGTTTACCTACTTATAACTATTATGTTCTTAATTTACTTTTTCAATTATCAATTTGGAAGCTTTTCCCTTAATACTTTTTCTAATTTTCACTAATTTATTTTCTGATACTTTTTTCATGTGTTTTAAAAAATTTTTAATGACGCCTAAAATTATAACTATCCCCTCAAAGCAGAAAATATAATAACAATAAAGATACATAAAATATTGATCATGGCGAAAAGTTATTCTTTGTGATTTCTATTAGGTCATTCTCGATAGTCATTAAGACAAATATATTTACTGATCAATTTATAACAATTAACTGCCTTGAATAAAGTAATGATTATTTAAATAAAGTAATGATTAAGAAATTGATTAAAAAAACTTTTAAAAAATAAGCTAAAAAAGCATAGATTCCAAGATTTCTAGGTCAGTATGCAATTAAGTGTTTGAAATATAGCGATCTTTGTCGAGAAGATATTAGTTATTTATACAATTATTTCATATTTTATTTATTGACTTTAAAAAAAAATTCTATTATTAGATTATAAACAAAAATATGTCACAGTTTTTCAGAAATTAATAGATAAAACTATTATACAGAGTGCTTATTAAAATAATTGCAAAAAGCTTTCCTAAATGTAAGTTTTATAATGAAGTAAATTTCTCTAATTTTCTAGGTTAGGTGTTTGAAATGTAACGGTCTTCGCCGAGAAGATATTATTTACTTATACAATTATTTCTTATTTTTATTTATTTACTTTTTTATTAGATTATAAACAAATATAAGTCATAATTTTGCCGAAATTAATAGAGAAAACTATCACACACAGTGCTTATTAAAATAGTTAAAAGTAGTTCTCATAAATGTACGTTTTATAATGAAATAAATTCCTCTAAATTATACTCGCTAAGCAAGCATAAACCCGCATTTAAAGTGCTGCTAGACATTAAATTCTGGATGCATGCAAATTAAATAAATAGTGGAGTTTATTTCATTGTTATAATTCGCAAGTGTATAATTCAGTTTTAAGTATCACCGTCTAAAGTAACACGCGCAAGTTGTTAAAGTGAATAAGCAGGTCCAACTTCGTAACCTTTCAGCAGATTTTGTAATTTTATCAGTGGTTGATTTAATGCTCACCATACAATCTAAATGACTCTATACAGTCAGTGCTTCATTACAATAAGTCCATTCCCGGCTTTTATCTTAATGGTGATTCATTTGCATAATGCTTGAATGTTGACGTATGGAAGTGAGATGAGTTATTTCGTTTTGAGCTATTTCAGAAGATTCATCAGAATTGCATTGTTTCTAATGAATTAAATTTAAAAGGCTGCATTCAGAGTTGAACAAAACAGCATGAATGGCGTTAGAATATATAACTAATTAAACTTTTGACTATTGATACCGATATTGGTTGAAAAAATGGCTATAACATATCGGTTGAATCGGACAAATCCATATAGGGTCGATATTGACAGAATAATGAATTCAAAATATTGGGTGAATCTAAAATCTAGATATAGTGACTACATTGTCTCGATAGGGTCTAAAAATTGTAGTCTAATTCGATTCGATATCAGACAATTCTATGCAGGGCCCATATTAGCTGAATAGCTATAATAAGCTATTAAATATATATAGCTATAAAATAAGAACAATTAGCTATAAATTTTTTTATTTTATTTTATAACCCTAGTTGAACAGTCGACGAAATTTTGGGTTTACAACTACTAATATCCAACTCCGTAGCCTTGTAATTTTGAACCAATCCAGAAAACAGGGAAACTCCTGGATCAGTACCCCCAGAGGTATGATTTGTTATGGGAATATGGAGGACTCTGAGACTCGACAGATTTAGCGTGCATCAGTCACCATTTACTACACGGGGAGTCTTCGGCCGGCGGGGATTGAACCCACGACCACTTTCACATGGGCCCAGTGCCAACCAGGTTATCCCGGCAGCAGCTATAAAATATTGGATGAATCGGACAATCTTATATGGGGACGATATTGAATGAAAAGTGACTGTAAAATATTGGTTGAAATGGACAATTTTGTATGGGGCCAACATCGAAAAATAACTGCCCTTATTGAGAGAAGATTAATGAATATTGGTTTAATGATGGTCCAAGTTATTTTGCTGTTGTGGTTGAAATTAATATGCTTACTTTAATTATTTTATAATCGGAGTAGAACAGCCAACCCAATCCTGAGTTTCCGACTATTAATGTTCAACTCCGTAGTCTTGTAATTTTGAATGCAACCCAGAAGACAAAGGGACTCCTGAATCAAACATTGAGACAAAATGAACGCGGAAAACTTTTTGACGGAACTAACCTGCATTTACTTTACATGGAGAGGCAAAAATCACGAAAACAACTCGCGGTTAGCCCGAAGGAAAATGTATTCTAACCCATGATCTGTCTACCACGACTGAGTATATTTAACATCAGCACTGTGATCGGTTCGAGCTGGGAACAGAATTCGTATAAACAAGCTCCCACTGTGATTCGAACCTGGGACTCCTCATTGGGAGGCGAACGCTCTATGATAAGAACAGAAATTATAAAGCTATATTCGTAAATTTGTTTGAACAAAGTCCATAGCTATGAAGTTCCTTAATGGTTATAGCTATGGTTCTAAAAGTATATAATAAGCCGTGAATGATTATGTCTAATTATTATTCAGGATATTCCTTAAGGACTGCCTTGAAAATGTCTGTGGCATAACTACCACTATAAATAGTGAATACCAATTCACTAGTATATAAGACATGTTAACTTCATCTATCTTACAGGTATCTTTTGATAGATGAAGGTTGACATAGCCGATAAATAAATCCCCTATAATGAATTATTTGGGTTATAATGAATTATTTGGGTTATAATCATACAGGGATATAATTCTTCATCATGTCAGTCTTTATCTATCTAAAGGTACCTCTAAGATAGAATCAAGTTAGCATGTCTTATATACTAGAGAATTGATATTTAATATTTATAGTGGTAGTTATGCCACAAATCTATATTTTTTATGTGGATTGATTTCCTAATAAACCTCATAAGTCTAATTGAAAAAAACTTTTTATTTTTAGAATGCTACTCCAGATTGAAGCAAAAAAAGAAAAAAGCAAATTAGAGAGTCATAAATCAATAATTGAGTGACAAACACGTAAAAACGTTATGAAATGCGTCGCATTACTATGGAAAATGGGATGAAAACATCAGAACCAGATTGATTGCTTGATATTTGCTTTTCAGTTACAATATATATCCCCAAATAATTAAATTGGTTTTGATGCTAATAGTGCAGACCACTTCAGAAGTGATTGGTTAAATTTTTCTTTGCTATTTATAGACTGAGGAAATAAGTATAGTCAAAACCACCAGAATATGTTAAAATTTACCTTGCTTCTGGTTCTATGGGAACACCTAAAATCTCGGTAATTTTGGTCGAAATGTTTTGGCAATGATTTTGATAAAATTAACTGTAAAATATAAGTTTATAATAGTCAATAAAATTTGGTAAATGTGGTAAAATTTGGTAGTTTTATCATGATATGTTAGAACACGGCCTTTAAATCATTTATTCAGTTTTGCACTTTTTATTACATGTGCTTTAAAAAGTACTACAAGTTTGAAAACCAGAATTTCCAGTAAACTGTTACCATATGAATGGAAAATAACCAAATAAGTAGTTTAAATACCAAGTATTTTGATTTCATTAACCAGAATTGTGATTTTTTCATTACCAGAAACGTCATCACCTTACACTGCAATTTTTACTTGAATTTTTTTTTCTCAGTGTATATTTGATTACTATCGTTTGTAAGACAAGCTTATATTTTTAGGAATTTCTGAAAGATTCTGAATAATAATATAATAGTATAAAGGGTGGCGATGTTGAATATGTTTGCATAAAATGTAATGATACTGATTGATTGTTTGAATATAGGGTATAGTGGCACAAAATTCAAAAGAGGACATGCTGCGTCAAATACGGTAGCGCAGCCCAAAAGTCAAAGCTCATTGCTGATTTAAAATCAGTGATTCGAAAGTATAAAAGATGTTTTATAAAATCTCATCCTACGGAAAACAAAAGAAAAATGTTCCCCAGTATAATTTATCTATGAGTGTGGCAGGCAAAAAAAATTAATAACAGCCTCTAACTTAATCAAACAAATAATTAACATTTATTTAATTCCATTTCTAACAGTCAGCAGCGTAAATAATTCATATTTTTGAATCATGTTTTGCAACTGTGTTTTTTACAAACTGCAATTAGCAATACACCAATTCAAAAACACTACACTAAGCCTCAAACACGAATTTTATCTCAGCTGCATTACCAAAATTCCAGGGGAAAAAAATAAATGTGCTGTTTTACAAATTGGAGCGTGTCGGAATCCAATTAGCAAAGCGAAATATTTTTCACATACCTCCAGAAACAAAAGGAACTAACAAATATTTCTTAGTGCAGTCGTCGTATCCAGAGAAAAATCATCATGGAGAAAATTCCCGGAAAATCATTTTTCTTCGGGGCATGCAGAGACACGTTAACGAAGTGGAAATGATTAAATTTGTTCTCTCACATTGGAGCAATACCTTACCTTTGGGAATGCGCCACAGCTTAAAGCATATTTCGAGCTTTAAGCTTTTCAACATTCGAATTTTATAGCTTTGTAAATAAGTTCGTAATTTAAAAATCATAAATAATTCATTGTTTCAGCTGTTAAAATTTTAGGAACAAAGTATTTATTGTTATGCATAGTTTTATTATTTCAAGGGAAATATAAAAGTGAATTGGATGCATTTTTGTTTTTAAGTTTTAATTGGCGATTTATTTTCAAAAAGGCTTCCTACTTAGAGATAATGTTCTGTTGTTTATTCTTAGAGATAAAGTTTAAAATCTCAAAACATTGGTTCAAAGTATGACTATAGATTGTTACGAAATTCCCGAAAGAAGCTATTTTGATAGAAATGGATTAAATATTTTTTATTTATTGATTAATTATGTATGCAGTATAAGTTTAGGTATTTCACTTTATGTATGAGAAGTCATGCACTATGTTTAATGGTATATCGAGTAAATGGTTTCCACGGTTTTGCTAAACTTATTGCAAATATACTATTTTCAATAATTTTAAATATTCTTTTTAAATTCTTATAACATTTTAAATGTTAATTACTTATATAAAATAGAAAATAATTCCTTAAATTCCACTGATCTGTGCACTTAAAAATATGCCATTCTGTTGAAGGATACTATAGATTTTCCCTAGACTAATAAGTTCTCATATCTTGTCTCAGGCTAATTGCTAAATAGGGCCCTTTGCAATCTACCGACGACATATGTTAAGTTTATTGCAATGAGGACATTGTTTATTGCAATGTAAGGACATTGCAAAGTGATGCCAGCAGTTTGCAAAGATCTGCATTTCTTAAATGGTCTAAAATATATTTATAAATATATCCCAAATAGCAGGCAACCTTAGGGCAAACGTCGTATTTGCATTTTTATTATGTAGGCATAAAAAGGTTAACTATTTAATCCTTCTTTAAACTTAGTTGAAATATTAGTATGGAAATCTTGTTTCTTTGAAGGTTGAAAAAAGGCAAGCAAAAACCTTAAAAAAGAAATTGACATTTGTTAGATTTTATTTAAAGGTACTGTAAACCTTGTTTATACCTTTTTTCATTCTAGCCTTGTCCAGGCTCTCAAATGTAACATTTTGCAAGTGTTGAAAACTTAATGATCAATCTATCCCTCACTTTTAAAGTGTTAAAGAAAGTATATAAAAGCCTGAGAAAATAAACCTCGTTTCAATGATGATTATAAAATATAAAATAAACTTTGAGAAGATGAATTAGTTCTCGGTTTCACAACGCTTTTTACTTTTGAGATGCGAATGATGATTCATCCTCGAATTCAAAAGGTTTTTCTAGCCTTCTTTGGTAATTGCAGATTCAATTTCGATATAAAAGGGTTGATTAAGTATCCCTAATGTGAACCTCATAGCCCGTAAATTATCATAGTTAAAGTAATGTTATTTCAAGCTTGCGGGGTTTATTCGCTAATCATTTAAAAATTTTGTTGGGTTTTGTGCTAAAGGTTGTTGCTGACATTAAAATCAACCTTAAACCGCTATCTGGGTATGTTGTTCAAGAGATGGAAGATATGAATTTTCTCAAGACTAATATGTTTTGATTGCTTAATAGCAATCGCTAATTATTTTTGCATGATTACGTCATAGCTGTGACCAACGTCACGACGAAAAATTGTCCTTATTACTAATAAAGGAAGGAAAGAACAAAAGAAAACGGCGAATTGTAATAGCATAAGCATATTTGAGAATCAGTGGATTGACGTTTAACGAGTTAGGAAAACAGTAATTGATTAAATAGAGAATATTAATTAAAATGTGAATCAGTGAATTGACGAATCAATAAATCACTGAAATAATTTAATTAGAAAACCAGTTCGTTAAAGTATAAAAGGTTTGCAATCTTATTACTAGTGGAACTGCAGTCAACGTTTGAAATCTTTTATTGTTATTATTCACTTTTAGTTTTGCTCGACTCTTTTATACATTTTATACAAGTCTATTTAAAGAAAAGAAAAATAGTTAAAACACATATTAAGCACGTTTTTAAAAGTTTTTTTTAAATTTTACACGACTAGTTGACCTATTAAGTACACTTGAATCCCCGAAAATCCCCATTTGAAAAATGCGTGGAGATGAGAATTTAACAGATTTATCTGTGGTAGGGAAAAACTGTAAATGAGCACCCTCCTGCCCTTTTCCCCATGTAGGTAATTCGAGATGACGTCATTGGCTATATATGTTATTATAGTAATCCCTCTTTTTATCAAACACACTCTCACCCTGAAGCAGAACAAATCCTCCAGTGGATTAAATTTACCAAAAAGAAGAAGAAATATAATCTAGTTTTTCAACACCCAGAAAAAAATATTCGCTGTTATTCTCGCCAGTTTTTCAAGCAAATCCTCCTCACAGCTTGATTCACTTTGGATAGTATTTATTATATTACGTGTTTTTTTTTTCTAATCATATTCGAAATCAAGTCATGCATTTTGCAGATATATTTGATGCGTGAAACCCAATATGTTCTACAGTTTAAGGGTGTAGATAATTAAAGTGCTGTTTGGACATAGTACTCCTTATGTTGCTTATTATGAAGAGCTGTTTGGACATAGTACCCTTTATGTTGCATATTATGAAGAGTTGTTTGGACATAGTACCCTTTATGTTGCATATTGTGAAGAGCTGCTTGGACATAGTAACCTTTATATTGCGTATTATAAAGAGCTGTTTGGATATGTGTAGAAAAATGCTATTCTCGTTGAAGGTCGTTGGAAGTGCTGTTTGAGCAAAAATAACAGAATATTTTTGTTGTATGTTATTAAAAAAGCGGTTTGAAGGTGAAAAATATCTTGCTTGTTGAATATCATTGAAGTGTTGTTTGAACGAAAGCAGGGCAAAAATGGTGTGGGAAACTCAATATGTTTCACAGATAGAGGATGAGTGTAAGTAATCTACTGCTTATTTTTATTTTATAACCATCGCTGAATAGCTGACCCAATTTAGAGTTTACGGCTACTAATGTTCAACTCCGTAGCCCTTGTTATTTTGAATCCAGTAGAGAAGACCAGGAAACTTTCGGATCGAATATTGGGCGAAATTTGCCATTATGGAGGACTTTCTGATGGAACTAACCCGCATTTGCGTTGCATGGAGAGGAAGACCTCGAGAACCTCCCACGATTAACCTGACGGCAAGGGGACTCTAACCTATGATTCGTCTACTACTGAGGATATTTAACAGCAGCACTGTGGTCGGTGCAAACCGGTAGCAGAATTCGTATCAACCAGCCATGGCTGGGATTTGAACCCGGTTCACCTCATTGGGAGGCCACCTGGGTGAGAGCCAGGTATCCTAACCACTAGACCAAGTAAGAGAGGAAGTTTAAAAAAATTAAAATTGATAGGAAAATACTATTTTTGATATATATATATATATATATATATATATATATATATATACATATATACATACACACACATCAGTGATATTTGCAAGNATATATATATTACCGAACTGCTGCTTGATCATAAATTAGAAAATACTGTTTTTGTTGTACGCTGCTGAAATGTTGTTTGAAAATAAACACTATTGTTGTATATTATTGAAAACACTGATTAAAAGTTAATTAGAAATTTTTATCCACCTTTAATACTTACTGAAATCCTATTAGCAATCTCAGTTTTGTGAGTTCGTCTTTGTAATTGACTGAAATATAGTGAAAAATTATAGCAAATATTCCCGAATTTATCATCTCTACGATTGGCTATACGTGGTTAGAAAGTAAGTTTTTTCAAGATGTTTCATAATTAACAACCTTAATATATGTTTTTAAGAACCTTATATTAAAAAAAAAAAAACTCTGAAGGATCTACACAGTAAAGAACGTTATCATATATTTGAAAAATGCTAAAATATTATCAAAAACTGACGAATGAGCATCGAAATATTAACAAAAGGCTGCCTTATAAAATTTTGAGATATTTTTGAGGTTTATTTCAGGTTGCATTGAAGTGAAAAGATAGATTTAAGGTGTATTTGAAGCTGATTTCAAAAGCGATCTTAAATATCTACCTCCCAAGGTTTATAATCAAGGTGTATGAAGTTGTTTCATTCTCATTTGAGGTTGATGGGAGCACTAAAAGCATCAACTACCGTAGAGCAACAAACTTAGCGAGGAGGTTATTTATTTACACTTGAAGTAAATAATTACTTTTTAGGTGTGTATAATTTTACCGAATTTTAATTTAAAGTAGGGAAATATTGCTAAGCTATATATGGGATTAATTTTATGAGGTGTAAATGTAGTTGAAATTGATGAGGTTATTTTTGGTGCGAAACATAAATTCATTTTCTATCTCAAGTGTATATTCTTAACTCCTGTCAACTTCAAAACAACCTTAAAAATACCTTATTTTTTTAAGGGGTAATTAAATTAATTAGTTTAAATATAAAATAAATAAATATAAGTGTTTTCTATCCTCCATTGCTTTTCAGATCTATTTTATAAATTCAGTGACTTTTATTCTTACCTAGTTTTAAATCAAGGAGTCACTGGCATTGATTTATAATATTTTGTGGTAATCTTTGATCAAAAATTAATTTCTTGATGATTATATTCTTCCTAATTTTATTTTGTATTATAACTTTCGTACTGTTCTTACGCTAAAATATTAAGATTTTTTCAAAGCTTGAATTTGGACACGATTATTTTTGTTGTTGTTTCTAACGACTCTTGTACAAGATTAGGTCACCAGTCATTGATCTTCTTGCGAATTAAGTTAGAAAGGTGAGCCCTTCGTCTGACAAGAGAGCACCGCGAGTGTGAAAGTACATCTTGGCTGAAAACCCCAAGAATAAATGGCAACACTACTCATTCATGAGGCCACTTCCTCAATTTAGACATAGGTCCAAATGGGAAGGAAATTTTTTCCTGATCCCTGTACCCGTAGCACTGTTCCTCGGCCGACCATAGGACTTCATAGATTTTTACGAGCACTTACATAGCATGCCCTCGGTGTGTGTTAGTGAAGTCGAGGATTGAATCTCGGACCCTCCTGTCTCCAATTCTCTAACCGCTGGGCTATCACGGCCTGGTTATTCTTAGTTTTTACAATCGAAATTTCCTCTGTAATTTTATTTGAATTAAAATGGAAGTCGGGCTTAATATCACAAGTCCGAAAAGGGACATTTTTAACCAATCACTTTGTGCCCTTGAAACTATTTGCTAACAAAATGTTATAACAGAAACTTTTGCAATAAAAACAACCATCTTTTTAGTAGAGATTAAAACTTAAAGCATTGCCAGTAGGCCAAATAATGCGTCGTACCTCCAAGCCAGATATAGCTGGCAGGAAAAATATTTTATCATGAAAAACATGACTAAATGGCTGCAGTATTTTATCACTGAAATCTACGTTGCTCCGAAAGAATTTGTAGGGGGGGGGCATTAAATAATGCATCAAATATTCTTAATTCAATACTCTCCCTTGAAAGTGTTCCCCATAATTGCGTTTGCAAACAAAATGTTTAAAAAAAAAACTTTTGTAAATGTAATAATTCATGGACCTTCGGGTGATATATACAAAGAGAAACACTCCCCTCTAATAATCTCCCCTTTTTTCCATTCAAGGAAGGGGGTTTCATAAAAGGAATTCACCCCATTTCCATTTAAGTAAAGTTCGTAGGTGAAACATGGTGTAAATCATTTTATATGGCACTTTTTTATAATTTTTAACCATGGGCAATGTTGGAGGGCAACGTTAATGTGAAAGTTTTGTTGCTATCAATCCTTTATGGAATCCAGAATGTCGGACAGGAATCTATTATCAAAGAAAATGAAAATAGGCTTCTTTCTATTTATGGTGATAAAATTTATAACATGAAATAATACGACGAAATGAAATTTAAGTTTAAATCCATTTAAATTGAAAGATACGGAAAAAGTTTATAGTTATTTTTTAAACTTTTTAAGTGATTTTTTTTATATATCATCGAACAAACTGAAAGTAATGTTTAATAAAATAGCTGTCCAACTTACTTAAAAAATAGTTTTGGTAAAATAAACAATAAAATATGGTTTTAAAATATGTGATAAAATTTGGTAATTTTGCCATGATACCTTATAGCTTGGCCATTTATTCAATTAAATTAATTTTTTTAACAATTTTTTACACAATGTGCTGTAATAAGAACCATAACCATAACGAACGGAAAAAGTTAATGGTTTAAACACAATATATTTCGGTTTTATTAACAGGAATAATATTTTTTAATACTAGAAAAGTCATTACATGCAGTACAGCAATTTTACCAGAATTTTCTTATCCGTGTGAAACAAAAAAATATCAACTATAGGGATTAATACTATGCGCTTAATAGCAACTATGAATTTATTGGCTATTAAAACTAAAATATATCAAGATAAGTTTTTATACAAGATGCGAATATATACAACATCTGTTTTCTTCTGCCCCATTTTTTACACATGAGAAATTAAAAAAACGCGAAATGCATACATGTTATGTATATGTTACTGCAAATGACTGAAATTGGTGGTTTTTTACTTCCATAGTCGCTTTAGTATATGTCCAAAATATATACTAGGTCTAGTTAAGTACCACTCCCTGGTGTACCCTAAAGTGATGCTTCTTTATAGGTCAGTGCCACTGCCCGGTATACATTTGCCCGGTATGCCCTACATCAATGTTTTTTTAAGGTTCAGTGCCACTGCTCTGTTTGCATTTAACCAGTACTTTGAACATTGATGTTTTTCCTAATCTACTTTTCTTTTGTCGTATGCCTTTTTGGGCAGTGTGGGTGCGATTGTTCCTGTTTTTCAGTGGTGCCATCTATGGCCAGGAATTCGACTTCTGCCACGCCATTCACTCAACCACAACCCGTTTATAGGGCGGATCACATTCGCACACAAAGGAGAAAGGACATAGAACACACACAGAGAGAAAGAAACATCCATGCCTTGCCCGGGATTCGAACCCAGGACCTTTCTGATGCAAGAACAGCTCCCTGCCCCCTACACAGGCCTGTCAGCTCCTAGTCTATTCTTATCAGATATCAAGATAAGAAATAAATATAATAATATCAACGAATAAATTAATATCAAACTGGATATAGCAAATATTTTGGAATATTCACCAAAGCGACTATGTGAAAGTCGACATTCTCTTGATTCCGGGTTATTCACGAAAACATATATATACACCTACATACATTTTCCTTGTAGTTCTAGCATTTCCCAAATCATGAAAGCAAAATGCAATTCCAAAACACCTCTCCACTTCACGTTTTACATAGTCCAGGTCTTTCCAATCGCCTTACGTCATCTTGGTACGAATTCACGGCAGGCAGTCATGCATTGGCATCACGTACTGTGTTTCTGTGATTGGGGAAATGGCGTTTCTCTGACAGCTGAGTCCTTCTCATTTCTGATGGGAATGATATTTTGGGGATGAGGGGACGGCTATAATGGTTTATGGCTATGGCCATAGTCCTTTCTATTGTTTCTACAGTTAACGCAATGTATGGGAAATAGGAGCACAATAGGTAATTTTTTATGTTTGTACGAAAATAGAATTTATTAAATAATCATTAATTAACGTGTTGTAATTTTCATTTTATTTCAATAATGTATCATGGGTCTTTAAACATTGTTTTACCGGTTTTGGTTGCTATTGATGCGGTTTCATTAATTATTGAGTTATAAAATTATTGAGCTTTGTGTTTCCACAGAGCCAGAAATACGTTTATATATTTTATATACGGTTATATATGGTTACCATATTTTCCATAAAATCCCTTTAAGTTATTTTTTGATTAAGTAAGGAAATGGATATGAAGATGAACAATAAATTTATGAAAATGGCTGTAATTATTATTTTATTTTCTATAATATAACCTTAAAAGAAAATTGTTAAAAATCGTTATCTCATTGCCATCGATAGAAGGATTGTAATCACTAAACTTCACGTGACATAATTATATTAAGAAACAAAGAAGATACAGATTTCTTTAAGTGTCATTATAAAAAACAATTCTAACTATATTTGGCAGTAAATTAAATAATTATGCCTTACTTAACGGCATTTACCTGTAATAATAATTTAAAATATCTTCTAATTTTTCTCTCTTATCGCATTTTTGATTTTGATTATTCTTTTAAATTATGGGCTTAAAACTAAAAGTATTGTTTTAAAAATATATTATATATTAATCATAAACTGTCAACTTATATTGTAATGATAAACATATAAAGTTACTGTTTTATTAGGAAGAAAATCGTACACTTTTGGATAAGAATGCCTAAATTTCTTAGAGCTAAAAAAATAAAAAACTAATTATAAAAATATAATTCTATGAGTTAAATAATATTTAAGTCCAATAAATCAAAAATTGATTGTTTACAATACATTAAATATTAAACATATATTTTATAAACGTTCATTTTAAAATGTATTTCATGAATGTGCAATAATTGATTTATTCAAAACTCTCGTTGCCAGTTTTTTTACACATAAAAAAATTTGAAACCTTTTTCAATATAAATAATGCAAGTAATCTTGAAAAACTAGTAAATTCAAGTTTTCTTTTAAAGTAAAAGTTTATGTGCTTACAGTCCAACTACACTACAAAAGCAAAGTGTATATTTAAAAACTCAAATACAAATAATATGTGAACTCACCATAAAGTGTGTTTTAATCTGAAAATTCGTGCTTAATATTTTTATAAACAGAAAATATCAGATATATCTTAATATTTGATATTTTACTTTTAAACAAAATTAGTTTTCTTTTACTTCTTGGATCTTTTGCAACTTTTCGGCGGTGCTAAATAGTCCATAGTAAATTGTGCTTCAGTTAGGTCATGGTTATTTGCATTCATCGCGGGTTGTTTCATTTTAAAATTGCCGTTGAACGACCGATCCAATTCTGAGTTTACGACTGTCAATGTTTAACTTCGCAGCCTTGTAATTTTGAACCCAATCCAGGAAACAAAGAAACTCCTGGAGAACTTTTGCAGTGGAGTCTGTTTTGGAGGACTTTTTGCAGGAACTAACCCGCATTTGCGTTACATGGTAAGAAAAACCTCGAAAACTTCCTATAGCAATGCAAGGATTAGGTAGCAAGGAGACTAACTTATAACCCGTCTATGAGTGAGGATATTTTACATCAGCACTGCGGTGGGTGCGAGCCTGGTGCGGAATTAGTATTGACCAGTCATCGCTGAGATTTGAAAGCATTTCACTTCGAGGTGAGATAATATTGAAACATGCTTAATATTTTTTTAATTATAAGAAATTTTGAACAAGAGTTTTCAAATGAAAACACACTTCAGCTAGAAAAAATCTTGTTCAATATTTCACATTAGTAATAAATATTAGGTATAGCTCTATATTAGGTCTTAATATTAGTTTTTTTCTTCTTTTTTCTTTGTTTTAAAAATAAGTTTTTTTTGTCATGAGTATTTTGCAACTTCTCGGCGGTGTTGACAATCATGCAATTTGTATTTCAGTTAGAAATATCTCGTAAAAAAATATATATAACAATAAATACAACAATAAAATTATGCATATATATATTTGGATTTTTTTTCGAAGAAAGTAGTATTTTATTGAATATTTTTCTTTTGATTCATTCATAATATTCATAATTTGATTCATTCATTTGATTCATTTTATTTTGATTCATTCATAATATATTCATTCAATATTTTTATTTTGATAAGATTTATGTGTATTTATTAACTTTTCGTTGATGTTAGACAATCCATGGTAAATTGCTGTATTTGAAAATTCCTGCTCAATCTTTCTTGAAGAGAATATTTCTCTTTTGAGCTATGCCAAACATGACGTCATTGATTCAAACAGTCACAGTGACTATTTATAGGGGAGAATGAGAAACAACAGGAGAGGGATTTTATACTTTCTCTATAGAATTAAGGGGGGAGAGATTCACCTAATTTCCCATCATTCTTCTTATCAAACTCCAACCAGCAGTGAACCCAGGGGATAAGTTTAAGGTTTGCAGGGGCTTAACAGCTGAGACTTGTGACTCACACACACAATAACATTCCATCGAACTCTCTCCACTAACGATATTTCAAGGGCAGAGGGTCTGTTCTTAGTCATCAAGTGCAGCCCCTACCTTTGATCTCAAATTTAATTTTAGAATTTATTATTTTTATTTTGAAAATTTTAAACATAACTATGTTTTAGTTTTTTAGTAAGTTTTTATTTGTTTTTGATTATTTTATTAAATAAATCGATTAGCTTTGAGTGATTTCAATATTGCTTTTTAGAATAGCAAAATACGCCTAGAACAAATTTTGGGGGGAATATCAATGTTAAAGTAGATTTAAATTATAATTTCCTATATTATTATTTTAAATAATATCTTATACAGTGAATTGTGAAATAGTTTTTATAGTGTTGACTTAAATATTTAGGGAAAAAATAAACTTTGAACAAATTTAGAATAAATTGCTATATTATTATTTCAAATAATGGCTTAACTTAATTGGAAATTTTATTCTCCTACACAGGCGTTGAAGTTTAGGCCCTAATGATTCCTAAACTATGGACAAAATATAATTCAATATTCTTATTACTATATCATATAACATGGTATTAAAGATATAATCTCTAGCTAAATAGATCTGGATTGATCTTTATCTAAAATTGTAAAAGTAAATACAGATTTGGATTTAAATATAGTGGTGATAAGTTGTATGAATCACCAATCACAATTTTAAATATAATTTTTTAATTGCCTCACTGAAATAATATTTAAGAAGGCATCACGTGAAGTTTTAAAAGCTTAAAAAATAGGGTGCTAATAACGGCAAATAAATTCAAAATTTTTCGGAAATTGAGTAAGTAAGAAAAAAAATTAGTTACGAAAACTTAAATTTGCTTTAAATTTTAAAGTTTTTCCCTCCATCTTGTTGCGTTCTTTATTTAGAACTGTTTTTCAATGACCTCATTTATTTTATATTTTGAACTATTTTTTAAAATACTTTNGCATCACGTGAAGTTTTAAAAGCTTAAAAAATAGGGTGCTAATAACGGCAAATAAATTCAAAATTTTTCGGAAATTGAGTAAGTAAGAAAAAAAAATAGTTACGAAAACTTAAATTTGCTTTAAATTTTAAAATTTTTTCCTCCATCTTGTTGCGTTCTCTATTTAGAACTGTTTTTTTTATCTGAATCTGTTTTTCAATGACCTCATTTATTTTATATTTTGAACTATTTTTTAAAATACTTTTTAAACATTATTAACTGTAGAATGAATGACATATTCTTGCCTTTAGTAAAATCCATGAATATTTAATTTGATTTAAAGTCGAGTCAAATTTATTAACATTCTACAGAGGAACATAGAAATATGAGTTTCTTAAATTTTCACGCATATTTTTGGGCACAAATTAACTATATTGTGAGGACACATTATAAAAAAAATCATTGCAAAGTTGCAGACAGTTTTGACTTAATTTTGACTGGTTTCGCTTTTATATTATTGACTATCCATACATTTATTTTTATATTTCATACCTTCTATCATACATTTCAAAAATTGATTTTACCGTTGATGTTAGAAGCGTATCCTCAAGAAAAAAAAACTTGAAAGAAAAATGTACTTTCTCTAACCTTGTGCATTGCATTGAATTAAATGTAGGGTTTAGTGTCTAAACAAAAGAAGATGCTGCGTCAAACTAAGATCTTTAAAACAAATCAAAAGTAAGACGCATATAATTTTTTTTTTTACTAAAACACATGAAGTTGATAAAACTATACATAGCGCAACAAGAGCACTAAAGACTGTATAAAATTAGATGAAATTGTAAAGAAGATTAAACAGTAAATACAGTAGGGGAGAGTGGGGTCAATTGTAACAGGGTACGATTGTAACAGAGCAAACATTTCGAGTGTCGGGTTCTAGATTTGGTTCCTAGGTGGCGCACAAGGTGTATTTAATAAATCTACATGTACACCCCTGCTGGCAACCATTTTTATGTACTTTTGAAAGAGTTACATCACAAAAGATATTTTCACGCTACGTAAGTACTTTTTTTGGTATTAGAATATTATATTGTAACAAAGTAATTTTGTTTAAACAAATAAAAATTATTAACCGAATATGTAAGTGGACACCTTAATTAACATTTCAAAAAAAAAAAAGATTAGTTTTGCTAATTAACTAGCATTGTTTTTAACAAATGAAGCTGAAATGGCGTCTTGGGGACAATTGTAACAATAAGTAAAGGGACGATTGTAACAGCTGAAAATAAATAATCTTATGTTTACAAACCATTACTTAACTCTTTAAGAACCACCAATAGTTTCCTATATCATTTATATTATGTTGCATGTGCATTATTTTATTTGTCACCTTTCACAGCATAAATTAAAATTTTTAACCCCTTAAAGTTAAAAGTTTAACCCTTTAGGTCTCTGCTCATTATTATTTTTACTCCTAAAATATCACTACTATTTTGATCAATAAAAAAATATATCACAACTATGATAATATGTATAATTAACTATGTTTTAGTTGAATTTATGAACTGTTACAATTGACCCCGTAAGTGGGGACAATTGTAACAAGTGCACGACTGTCAAAAATTGTTAATAACTAATATAATAATATTTAAAATCAGGTATTTTTTTTTCTAGTAGAGGATAGTCTACTTTACTCGTCTGTCAATTAATACAAATAATATATTGGATTTTTTGCTAGTTAAAAATAGTTAAGATAAAAATGTTACAATTGACCCCACTCTCCCCTATAAAATACTGATTATGCGTAGAAACGACGAAATGATTAGAGTAACATAACAAATCCTCCAGAGATAAAAAAAGAAAAGAAGTAAGACGATGTGGTTTTAAAACGGGCAAATGATTAAAATATGATGAATAATGTGTAAAACTTTACAACTGCTAGATTGAATGTGGGTCAATCGAGTATGGTCAATTAGAAAGCGGGTTTTACGTTGGCGTGCAGCAGACGCAATACCGGTAAAGGTTAAAATCTGATTTTACAGAGTGCAATTTGTAACTAATTTTAAGATTCCACTCTTGTTGCTACAGAGGTGTTATAAAATGTTGAACATAAAGTTTTATATCTGATAAAGGTACGGATACAGTCAAAACAGTGGTAGCAGATCGTGCATCAGAATCAGATGAGTCATTCTTGCGGGTATATCGATGTGACTTAGTACCCAATGCCAAATCCATTTTTATGGAGAGTTATTTTTAAATAATTAATGAAACATAAAATTGTATGAGTATCATCGCGCGAATTTCTCCAACTGGAGTAAAACGCCCATACTCTAGGAGTACTTTCACCTTGTGCATTCAGATTTCTTTTAAATATCTGTAGCATATTTAAAGAAAGAAGATTTCTTGCTCTCCTTTTATTCCTTCAGAATTCTTTTTAAATATATTTAGTATTCGAACCGAAAATTATATTGGTCAGATAAGAAAAGAAATTCAACTTACGGAAACTTTAAGTTACTTTCCTTTTCTACAGAAAATCCTCTTATTTTTCTCGAGTAAGTTCGAACTATAACAAGAAAGCCGCTTTCTGACGTTTTTTGTTTTCTGCACTGCAGACATAAATTTCCTACTCGATTAATATCACCAGAGTGGAACTATTGGGCGCAAGACAGGCCAATATTAATTATATCGTTTATGTTGTTTGGATTTAATATAATAATATTCTACGTCCAGATATTTTTACAAAAGATTTTTATTTATCGCTTTTCTGCAACTCCTGCATTCCATAATTTTTTAGTTGTCATCGCAACCAATGTTGCCACAACCCACAACACTAACAAAACATACTTATATGCAACAGAGTAAGCTATAAGCCACAACAGAACTTTCCTAAATCAATCTTTTCCCCATATTTCTACAAATAGAACCACCATGTCTACGATGGAGTCAATCGAAAGATGGCTAATGTCCGATCAGCCATCTAATTTCGGACGCAGTCCTGACAATCGTCCTTCACTTCAAGATGATGGATCGAATCTCGTTGCAACCCCTTCTCTGACTCATACACAGGAAGTGCTAAAAAATAGCACCTTTTGAGACAGTAATTTTTAATCAAGAAGGATGCTTTCCTTTTGATTTTTCCCGCATCTAAAATTAGTTGATATTTATCAACTAAAAAATTTAATAAACTAATATGTTATTTGAATTGCACAGCTAAATTACGTATTTTACACGAGGCGAGAAACTTAAAATGTCTTAATAAATGCTCTGAGATTATAAAAATAGTTAGAGGATATTTCATTATTTAAGTTTTAAATCTGTGCTGGTAAGAAAAAAAAAACTCTACATTTTAAATCTGTTGCCATTGACTTTCTAAGGATTTATTTGTTTTTAATTGACTTTGTAAAGACTTATTGAGCTGATACGCATATTTTTACATTTGTTATTAATAAGGCTTTTTTCTTTTAGCTTGCACGGAAGTCCTTTACACATGTAGACCTTTTTTAACGTAGGTAAAAAAACTTTTTTATTTCCAAATTCATTGAAACTTAATTAAAATAAAATGTATTAGACTCTTATGTGAATAGTAAAGACGAAAATTACTTCTTAATTATTCATAAAATTAGAGAAAAGATGTCGTAATAAAAGCAGTTGCATAGATTTCTATTTTTTGCTGTTATAAGTTTTAAAAAAAATTAAGACTTGTAGCTATATTAACTCTAACAAAACTTTTTTGTCGGAACAATTTATTACATTTTCTTGGGGATATCATTTTTCAATCTAGCCAGCACTAAGGCTTGTAAAAACTATGACTTAATAAAAATGGTAAAAATGTCTACTAAGAAATATTTTATGTGTTTTAAATCATTTATGGGTGTGGAGAACCATATCTGATTCACTAAAAATCAGAACTTGCTAAGATGTTTCAAGTTAACGCTTGATAAAATGAGTGCTTTAAACATTTTTAGAAATATTTTAAAGTTGCAGTTGTCTTTATTTTTATCACCCCATCCGAAAACACAAGCATATTAAACGTTTATATTGAGGTTTGAAAATAAGTTTTGAGAAAAGGGAATGAAAAAAATTTTCGAAGATTTTTCAAAATATTATTAATTAAGTTATTATTATTAATATTATTAATTAATTAACTTAGATAAGGTAAGGTTTATGCTAGATTTTTTAGCCTGTATTTAGGATTATTTCATNCGATAGTTACGATCAAGCACTTTTAATTTTTCATTCAAACTGCCTCTGTAGTATGACGTGCTAGGCTTATAAAAACTATGACTTAATAAAAATTGTAAGTAGCTGATCTACTAATAAATATTCTATACGTTTTAAATCTTTTTTGGGTGTGGGTAAACATATCTGATTCACAAAAAATCAGAACTTGATAAGATGTTTCAAGTTAACGCTTGATAAAATAAGTGCTTTAAACATTTTTAGAAATATTTTAAGGTTGCAGTTGTCTTTATTTTTATCACTCCATCCGAATACACAAGCATATTAAACGTTTATATTGAGGTTTGAAAATAAGTTTTGAGAAAAGGGAATGAAAAAAATTTTCGAAAATTTTTCAAAATATTATTCATTAAGCTAGATAAGGTAAGGTTTATGCTAGATTTTTTAGCCTGTATTTAGGATTATTTCATGAGTCAAGTCTTTAACTTATAATTTATAAACTTTTAACTTATAAGTTAGTAGCTGATTTGAAGATCTTTAAATTAGAGAGCAAAAATTTTAATTTCAAAAATTATTTTTGTAGTTAATTGTTTTCTTAGTTTATTATTTTTGTACTTAAAAATATTTTTAAAGAAAACAATTTTTACTAGCAATCGAAATCGAATTTTATTTTTACTTTAAACAGAAAATTCCCATAAGAGTATTACAATAACAACTCTTACAAATATTTCACCAGGTTTCAGGATGGATCAGCGGGGGGTATTTATTTAATCTCCCTGTCTCTGATGATCTGTTTTCGGGGGTCTATTTGAATAGGAGTTAACGAATGCAAATGACGTGGGTGCCCTGATTACTCAATCACGTGAGTGCTCAGGAGGTGGTGACAGAGACACGTGACCTCCTGGCATGGACACTCTCATTCACACGAAACCCTACTTACTTCGATTTAAATTTATGTAATGCACGATCGAATTTTATTCTTATGAGAATAGTTTTTTTCCTATATTCTATTATCACTTAATTCTATGAGAGTATATTTTAATGTGTGTGGGGGGAGTAAGGGTTTTTAAAAGTGAGTAAGTGGTTACTCTGACAAAGTGTAATGCAATATTTTTGATCTTGTTTAAACTTTTATTTTACTATAAGTAATATATCATTTGTCCAGCATAAATGTAAATATTTTTTATTATTTATCCTGCATAAATGCTTGTAGCATAATGCTTGTTTAAAAGTATTTTAAAAATTTCATATTTTTTATTTAGTAAAAGAATACAAAATATTTAATTCTAAATTGACAAAACTATCTTTGAAAGAAACGCGCTTAAAAGCAGCAGTATTTTCAAAAGAAAAAATGCCAAAAATTGCTATATTTTTTATTTATTTTCTGAAGTAAAGAATTTTATTTTCTGATATTTATGTCAAAATGTCACGTATGTTTCTGCCCCAGGTGTTCGGCTGTCTTCAGGCAACTATAATAAGATCCTCTAACTTACGAAGAAAATAAAAAACCTGAAAAATTATCGTACTGTATGGTAATGATGTATGAGGGAAGTGAGCAGTAGTGGCTCAGGGGATAGAGCTTTCGCCTTCCAATGAGGTGAACCGGGTTCAAATCCCACCGATGGCTGGTCGATACGAATTCCGCACCCGGCTCGCACCGACACAGTGAAGTATACTCAGTGGAAGACGGATCGTGGGTTAGAATTCACTTACCGTCAGCCAAACAGTGGGAGGTTTCCGTGGTTTAACGTATTCCATGTAACGCAAATGTGGGTTAGTTCCATCAAAAAAAAAAACCCTCACCGAAAGCAAATTTCTCCCAACAATTAATCTAGGAGTTCCCTTGTCTTTTGGATGGAGCTCAAAATTACAAGGTTACAGTGCTGAACATTGGTAATTGTAAACCCCAAACATTGGTTCAACCAACGGTTATGAAATGATATGAAATTCTGATAAAAAGAGCCATAATTTTGGTTTATAAAACCAAAACATTCAGTTATTATACTATTCGTGTGGTAAATGTTCTTCATATGGTAGCGGTTTACCGAAAATTCTGATTTTCAAAATTATAGTTTTTATAAAAAAGCATTGAGCAAAAAATGCAAAATTGAAAATTAAATTTAACCTTATAAATAGTATCTATGCCATGCTTTAAAGTATCATTATAAAATCACCACATTTTACCATTTTATTAAATTTTATCACATATTATGAAAGTGTATTTTATTGTTAATTTTATAAAAATAATTATTACCAAGGTTCTTCGTTAAAAATTACTGTGGTTTTTGGTGTTCCCAAAGATTTAGAAACGCAGAAAATTTTACGATAATCTGGTGGTTTTGACCATACTGTTTTCTCGGTGTGCGATCCTAAAGTAAACCAGAAAAGATTTTTTCTTTTTTTCCTGCTTTAGAATTAGCTCACACTAGCTTTTGAGGAGCTAATCTAATCCAGGCAATAGCATTCGAATTGGCACATTATGGACATTAAGCTATTTGAATCTCTCTACTAATTTATATTTTTCAAGCTCCTGTTAAACGTAACTAAAATGCATAAAATATTTCAAAGTACTATGTCGTATTATAAATCTTGAGAAATTTTGAAAATTGAAAAAAAAAAAAAAAAAAATGATGCACTTATTTCTCTAAATAATGATTTTTTTTCTAACTTTCTATCCGAATGAAAGATGATTTTGTTTTTTCCCTTTGTTGAACATAAGTGATGTTGTAACGTAATGTTTTTTTCTAAAAAGTCTTTTTGTTCATATTTTTTTTAAAATTTCTTATTAATTTTAAAATGATGTATTCCATAATCTATTAAAGATAGCTGTATGAAATTCAAAAAATATATACATTAGCTATTTTAATTTAATAAAAATTCAGAATAACGTTTTCAAATTTTGTTTCGAAATTGCGAAAAGTAATTAAAGAGTTTAATTAGTTTCAATTTTAACTTTTATAACAATTATAACAAAATTTGTTACAGAGAATTAAAATATGAACACTTTAAATTAAACGAAAGCAAACATTTTTGATATTAGAAATTTTCAAAAAAATCAAAAATCGGAAATACCAATTTTTGAAGTTCTGAAATTTAAAATTATTTTAAATGTTTCAGATGAGATTTGTAAGCCTTTTTTCGTATACATTATACGGTATTATTAAGAAAATAATCATGCATTTTCAAAACATTTCAAAAATATATATCTGGCCAATTTAAACTTTACAAGTATTGCGTTAGTTCAAATGATCATATTTTTTTATCACATAATTAAAGGGGTTATTAGAAAAAGAATTCAATTCCTTCGCAATTATGAATTTTTTTCGTCACTTATTATTTCTATAGATTATTTATCTAAATTACATAAAATACCAAATTGTCATGATAGTAGATTTGTCTTAATGAATTTCTACGAACAAGCAATAGCATAAAAACTGATTTCAATGAACAGAAAACGCAGTCTATTATTTATCTAAACCTTACAAACAAACACTGAGTAGAACACATAAAATCAATTCTATTCTAATTATTTATTTAGAGAGCTGTTAATGTTCTTTTTTATCGCTTTGTTAAGCCTCTTCGTCTAACACAGAGACTAATGCACACATTTTCTTCTTATCTGAAAATCTAAATGGTAACATTTGCGGAAATAAAGTGAGGAAACTTAATAGTACTTTTTTTTTGGAATAAAATGTAATAGTAGTTAATTACTTGAAATCTACTCCCGTATTTATTTGTTCTTTGTCACGAAGATATGTCTGATAACGAAGTTGTCTTGTTAAGCTTGGATTTTAAGCCTGTTTTCCCTTAAAATAAAGTATTTTTGATTAGCAAAATAATAATTTAAAAAATTGATTTATAAATAAGCTTTTTTCCAATTAGTTGCAAAATCGATTTTTTCTTTTCTTAAAAGACGAATAAATATATGGGATTATGCGCTACAAAAAATTATTGTCAAACCGCGATAGTTACGATCAAGCACTTTTAATTTTTCATTCAAACTGCCTCTGTAGTATGACGTGCTGTGCTAATTTATATTCCCCTTCTTTACACTTTATATTTCCGATGTTAATTAAATAAAATAATGTAAATTCTAATGATTAGTCTCCTGAACTTAAACCAACCACCACCGGACAATGGACTGCTAAGGACTGTAGAGTAAGAAGAATCAGTGTGGATATCTTAATTAAAATTTTGATCTTGAGGCTTTATAGCACTGAATTCTTTGTAAAGTTTAGCGGCTCAATAGTCGGATGCGGCACAACAGTATTAAACCAAAGATAAAAAATTGAACGAGAAGACATCATCCAACTTTACTAAGCTCCGATCCCCGCTTTCATGGCTCTGATTTTTAACAGTCATTTTCGTAATGCAACGGAAATTTGACTCCGTTCAGACGGCACAGACAGTGCATGAACTGGTACCCTACTTTCCACACGGCAACCAACAGGAAGACTTTCAACTAGGACGGATTTAATGTGCTATCTTGGAGTGTAAACAAGCACTCTATTTAGTTGACTGTCGGAATCGAACTTACCACCACCCGCTTTCCACCAGTAGGGTGAGTGACTACTCAACTGACAGTTTCAACGGAAATTTCAAATTACAAGCATGCAAGGTAATCGATATAGCATACTTATTATTACACGTGCTTTCTTCTTTTATCCAATCACCATCTTCTCCAAAAATCTCCCTCCAATTGCTATTGACGACCCATTAAGATTAGCTGATTTTGCAATTTGATTGGACGGCCTTTTTTTTTTAGTTTTTTTTTTTTGACGGTCATAAGGTAACCAAGCAAAGATGATTTTGGTCCATACACTGTAAATTCTTCGTGCAATATGACCAATCGGTTAAAGGGATTGTACCGTTACTGCGAAGGGTAGGGGTTCGATCTTTAGTCGTGGCTTGTAGCCTACGCAACTTCTATTGCTGCTACCCATTGGTATAATGGTTAGCAGCATGCCCGGAAATGAACTGGGAAAAAGACCGCAAAAAGAGAAATAAAAATGACATAAAATGACTTAGGAAAAAACAAGATGACAAATGTTTTAAAATGGAAAAATTTCGTAAAACACTCACACATTTAACTTTAAAATAAAAATATCGAGACGAAAATGTAAAAAAAAAAACTGTTGAAGTTTAAAACGTTTTCATGCTGCTGTGAAATCAAAACAGTTTAAAACATTCCCATAAGACATGAATATTAAACGAGGAAAAAAAATTCAAATTAAATTCATTTGCAAAACTTCTGAAAGATTTCAATTCTTGCTCACCATTATTCTTTTGAAACTTTTCTATTTTTTTAAACTGTTTCCCAGTTTAAAAGAGATCATTAGAGAAAAAAAACCGAAACGATAAAGGATTTCAGGAATTCCAACTCTTTTAGATGGAAATATATTAATTAAGCTCTTACGAAGTTACCTAACTGAAAGTTCTTTTGAAAAGATTTGATTCCAAAACTCTCGGTACCATTGTGATTTTTCTTTCTTTTCTTTGATTTTCGATTCAATTCATGGGGCTTTTGCAGTGGAAAATATCCCTCCCTCATTAGCTTTTAAGGAATTAAGAGATAAAAAAAAATTCGACGTCTTTGTGCGACTGAAATCAAAGGATTAAAGAAATTAGCATTACAAAAATGTATGCAAATGATTTGAAAGAAGCCCCTTTCCAATGAAAACTTGCCATTTCCACGACATGTGTTGTATTTAAAATAAATGGTTTTAAATTTAGATTTTTTTTCATTTGCAATTTATATTAGAGAGGATTAATTTTTTTTTGCTGAGGGTGAAAAACATTAATAATATCTTTTCATTTTTTCTGTTATTTGTTTATCATTTATTCTTTAAACATCATATTCCAATTAAAAAATCAATAATCAAGCGATAAAAAGAACATTTGAGAGTCGTATTTGATATAATTTTCGTTATTTGTTACTTGCAATTTATGCATCAGGTTAAGTAGTATAAATGAGAACAAATGCAGGAAAAACTGTAAATTTTTTTATAAATTTTCATATTATAAATTAACAGTTCAAAGATGAATTGAAAATTGTATATTAAATAGTTCCTATGCATTGATTGTTACTCATCATTCAGTGCAAATGAAAAATTATTTTAATATCAACAAATCACTAATAATTAAATTGATTGAATGTAAGGCTTAGTGGCACAAAATTCTAAAAAGGTAACGCTGTGCCAAACAATATGTTAACACAGATAAAAACCCTAAGTACATACAACACTTCAACTGTCGTAAGATTAAAATTGATGAAATGGCGCAAGTAATCGAATAAAATCAGAAAAAAAGTGTGTATGCAATATAAAATACAAGAAATAAATAAAAAGGTTTAAATGTGACAAGATATTTACGAAAGAAAAATCGTAAATAAGATACTTATATATTGTTAATACCAACAATGCACATGCGCAAAAAGTCAAAAGGATGATGAATGTCATTCAATTAATCCTGCGTACACAGGACAGAACTCCCAACAAAAGTAAAATGATATCGGTTAAAATAAGGGCACATTATTAAAACATGACGAATTGTGAAAGAAACGTTACGAGCATTGCATTTGGGAGGAGTTTCTCCATTCACAGTAAACCGAGTGTGACAGATTCTGAGACGGACTAGCTTTACGTCTGCACTATGCAAACGCAGCACCGGAAGATTTTCCAAATAAGATTTAATCAATACCTCCTAGAAAAGAGAAGGCATCAGCACGGGTTACCATAAACAAGAACTGTGATCCTTTAGTTGTCTAAACGCAACGACATCGTTGTTATTTCCATCCACTGCACAGCTTAGTAGCCCGAACAGAGAGAGATCTTTCTTATTTTTCATCCACTGCACAGTTTATGTTCATTTCTTCGGACCACTCAGTTGATCCGTGGTGAGGCTTACTTTCTTCATGAAGGTGTTGATTCAATGCTATGTGGGTTATTAAAATTGTTAAGATCTCACTGTTGTTGCCATAATGATGTTAGAAACTATAGAATACTTATGGTTTCATACCTGAGACAAGTATCGACAGGATTAAGAGAGATGTGGCAGATCATGCAGCTTATTCCGCTAGGTTATTCCCTGGATTATCAACATTTTTCGGTACCCAGCGAGATAGAATGTCAAAGCCATTCTTCTGAAAAGTGATTGGCAAATGAATAAAAAAGCATGGAATTGGATAAAAATTTAAGCGAGACTTTACTAATTGGCTCAAAACGCTCATACTATCGGAAAATATGCAGCACAATAGAGTAGAGCGTGAGGAAATTAATTGTAATACCAAAAGGATAGCAACAGTTTTAGCAGTGAAGACGGAACAAATATCTGCGATTTTATAGGTATAGGTAGTTTTAACCGTCCAGCAGATTTTGAACCGTTCGTTAAAATCAGCACATACGAAGAATATTGGTGACGATGTGCAGGGAAGAGATGACGGGAAAAGCAGTGTACAATATTGGCTCTACTGTATAACATTAATGAGGAAATAAATTGATATGGCTAGATGAGCCAAACCGGTATGAAAAAGTAATCCACTGATTGCGAAAGTAATTCACTAATATCGAATGTTTGAATAAGTAAATCAAATGTGAGAACATATGAAGGTCAAGCAAAATACAGCCTCTCCAATCTTGGTGAAAGATCTTGGTCATGGGATTTAGAGGGCCTGATACGAAAGTAATAAGGAAGAGACAGCTGCATACGGCATACATCAAATGGTATTTGATGGCAAATAACTTATAAACTTATAACTGGGGACTTACGAAATGATCCTTAACATTTGTGCAAAGCATTATAATGAACTGTTTCTAAGGCTCTTAGGTTAGAAGTGGTTGCAGTACCACAAACTGTGCTTTTATAATCAAACCGTGATAGTTTCAGGGCTTGGTAAGTGTGTAGGAAAGCCTTGCCCTCAGCTTCCCAGAATGTTTTTGACAACTCAAACAACACATTCAGCTTCTGATATCATCGTTTGCGCAATTGTATTATATGAGGGCGAAAGGTTAAATTACAATATAAAATGACACATTGTGTGAGACACAACCGGTTTATCAGTGTTGTTAATGGAGATTAAAGAGTCATTTATCAAAGTGCGTTTACGACAAAAATGGGTGGAACAACTTTTAGCTGATGAAAGGATATGGCTATTGTGATCTTACCAGACTAAAATCTTGTTCACAGCCAACTGAAGCTGTCGCTGAATGACTCTCTTATCTAATTCCGAACACGATATGTGTAGATCATCAACATAAAGAAAGTCATAGATAGCAGGTGTCAGTACGTTTAAAACTAGTAAAATGTGAATGATAAACAATATACTTATAAAACTGCCTCGAAGAACACTTTTAGCCTGAATGTAAAAACCAGAAAAGGTAGACCCAAACTTAACATGAAAATAACGCTGATTTAATAATAATGAAAATAACGCGAAGAGTTTTTTTAGAAAAGAGGCAATTGTCCACGGAGATTCATATCAAACAGGACCTTCAGAATTCCATATAGCCAAGTCTGATGACAGACTTTCTCGATATCAAAGAAGACAGAGGCTAGATGATTACGCCGGACAAAAGCAATATGAAAATTCTAGAATCCAGTTTATTGTTTATTGTTGATCTGAAAGTCTTTCTGAAAAACAAACCAGAGACGCATTTTTTCCTTCGATAATGCACAAAACGCACGTTGACCATGCGCTCAAACGTTTTCCCAAAATAGCTGGTTAACGTTATAGAACGATAGTTGTATGGGTTTCTGGGTCGTTATCTAGCTTTAATATGGTTATTTCATTAGTTTCACGCAAACTAGACAGAAACGTCTGCTTTGTTTAGACTTGTGTGACCGGGACGTGTGCATGTAGCTCTAAACAGGGTTCTGTGCAACTTATGAAGAATATAGCTACAATTATATGATAAGAGTTGACGGCTGTCATTATTAATATTTTGACGTTCAATGTTGCTTCAGTGTTTTTGGAAACTATAACTTTGGTTTTGGAACTATAACTGCCTGGGCATGAGATACCAGTAAATGTTTCCCCTAAAATAATGCATACGTTAACAGATGTAGAGTACTTGATGCCGTTCTTCTCAAATATTAGAAGGAGAAATTTCCGGAAAATACCATTTGCAGTCTTGACTTTCGACCAGACTTGCCTGGGAGCCGTCGTCGTTGCAATGAAGGAAACATTGAGACCAAGAATACTTCTGACCGCATCCGGACCTGGGGAGTGATGGTTTTGGGAAAAGCCAAAATATTCGTTGTTGCTGCGGAACAGCGGAAGGTGATCCAGAGGCGTCACTAATCTTTATAATCAATTGAACCATTTCAAATAGGTTGTGGCTTCGTATCTTTTTGTTGCTGCTTGAGTAAAGGGCGAGTTTTATCACATTTTGAAGCTTTAGAAAGTGGTGAAGAGGCATATAGAGATCTTTGCAATGATGATGCATGTTTCGAACCATTTGATGCCTTAATGAAAAGTAGGCTGCTTGGTAGATGTTATTGAGAAAAGAGTTTCGGTTTGCGATCCGAGAGTGCAATTGGTTGATTTTACAGACACATAATAGTACACGACTGGACGTGAAGGGATTCAGCGTGCGTCATTAAAAATTAGATTTCTCAAAACTTTGATGGGCTTTATTTCCTTCTTCTTTGACTATTTTGGGTAATTCCTGGAGTCGGTCGCCATTTTCAGCCACGGAAAATATCACGAATTTCTTTACCAGAGATGCCCGCTAGCCACCCCTGAAGCAGCTCCCACCTTTTACGAGGCGTTTAGTAAGTGAACCCGATCTTGACGTTGCCCAACAGATGACGTTCGTGACAAGTCGGTTAATGCCACCCGTTTACCTGAAGCGTGGCCAAAAGTATGTCCCTCAACTACCTGGATTTCAAGGGACACGGGTCTCCACGCATTACAGATATATGGGTTATTTCTTCTCTTCAGGATCCGATACAATAGGGTGGTAATAGAACACCAGTGAAAAGCCCTGACCAGTAAATTTGGTATACAAGACAAAGGAAGAGGAAAGTAAAAGTAAAGGGCGAGGAAATCAAAGGAGGACAGATCACAACGGCACCCTGGGGTCATGACTCCCAGTGTTTACCAAAAAATCAAATCACCCCCTGAGGGGCACTAGCAATAAAAAGAAAATTTGAAAATCGTGTATATATATATATANATTTTAATTCATTTAAAAATAAAGGTGTTAATTTTAGAAATTTGCAGTCAAAATATTCTTCCAAAATATTCAGTGTTATTTCTAAAAAAAAATGATCATTGCAGAAGATAAAATTTCAAAAATTTAAAACCTCAAACATGTTAATTAATTTTAGTCCTTTTTATGGTGGTATGACGAATTAATTATTCAATATAATATTTTAACAAAATTAAAAGCAAAAAATGAAAAAGAAAAATTTGGGGACAAATAGATATACATGTAAAGAAAGAAAAATAGAAGGATTTGTATTGAAATAGAAGAAAGAAAGAGAGCGCGATGAAAAGTACGATTTTCTTTTAGTTTCTTTTTAACGGAAATTCATTAATTTATTATTTCTTTTTTTAAATAAGTGATTTTTTTAAAAAATTCTTTTAAAAATGAAAGCATTAGTTCAAAGGAGATACAAACTAAAATCCCGGAAATAGCTCTCAATGATGGTCCGTCATTGAGAGTACATACGCTTTATTTCCTCTATTCATTAAAAAAAATTTCTTTAAAAAAATTATTTCAAATTAAAATGTTGACTTTAGGTAAAGGAAATAATGTAAGACATTTTAATTTACAAATGTTTAGAAAAATGTTTTAATGCCTCTGGAGAATAAATGTTTTAAGAAATTCCTTCTTGAAAAACAATTTTCATTATTTCGATGTATCAATTCTGTTATTCCTTAGTTTTGTTTTGTTTTGTTTTTTTGTTTTTGTTTTATGCGAAACTAAAAATGTATTGAATTCCCCTGAAAATTTCTTTTCGATATTTTCTATATAGAAAATTTTCTCATTCATGTTGTTTTTTCTTTTTAACTATTTCAACTTTTTAATAATTTTCTTTCTATGCATTTTTTTTTCTAGACTAAGGCAAGTTCTACGTTTAATTTTCCGTTCCATTACTTTTAATTAATTAATTTATTTTTAATGTTATAAAATGAAACTTTTTAATTTTAATTTATGCGTGTAGAAGATTTAGAATACAAAATTTATTTTAAATTTTATTCTTATTATTTTCAGTAAAAAAAATTGTTTACAAGTTTTAATTATTTCACACTTTTTCCTTCTACTGTTTTCTTCAGATTATCGTAAAATTTTACTTGTTTTCCATTTTCATTTCTTTATATAAATAACGATATTTTTTTCTAAACAAAAAACCTACCATGCTTATTTATGTTTTTGGAATTTGGTTTCGGTATTTTAAGCTAGATTTTATTTTTATATATTTTTGATCTAAAATTTCAACTATTTTTAAATTTTTTTCACTTAATACAAACTTAGTTTTTCATTATTTTTCTTACATATTTTTTACTATGTTGTAAATTTCTAACTTAATCTTTATTTCCATTACTTTAAATAACTAATTATAAATACTTTAAATAACTAATGACTTAAATATAACTACTTTGAATAACTACTTTAGCTAGAAAATTTTTTTTTTTAATTTTTTAACCCTCTGCTTGGTGTATTTTAAACCCCTATACAAGCTAAGAAAAAAAAACACAATAAGATAACTACCAGAATATGGTAAAATTTTCCATGTTTCTAGCTCAATAAGAACACTAAAAAGCTTGGTAATTTTTACCGAAACACATTGTTAATGATTTTGGAAAATAAAAAATAATATATGGTTTTATAAGACATGATAAAATTTGGTAATTTTATTTGATACCTTAGAAATCATATCATAAATACCATTTATTCGGATAAATTTACTTTTAAGTTTTGTATGCTATATTAAATATGTGGTAATAATTCAATCAGACCAAAATTTTCGGTAACCCAACGTTACCACAATGGAACGAACGGAAAAGCTGCCAAATAATTTATTTTGGTTTTATTAACAAGATTTGTGGTTTTCTTTCACCAGAAATGTTATTGTCATACAAAACGGTAATTGTACCAGAATTTTTATTCTTCAAGCAGAATTTAGAAATTTGTTGTAACGGATTAATTAAATTGAAATGATATTGTAATTGCCCTTTCCATGTATTGAATTGATAATGAAAGGAAAAATTACCTACTGAATGATTTAAATACTGTATATTTTGGTTTTATTAACCAGAATTATGGTTTTCGGTTGGACGGTAACTTCACCGGAATTTTTTTTTCTCCATGCAAAATTTGGTAATTTATAGGAACTAGTTACTGCGCGAAACGAAATGCTAATGTAAGTGTCATTTTCAAATAATAAATTCATAAATAATGAAAACTAATCTGTTTGCTTATGACAGTAACTATAAATTATCGTACATTTAAACAAAATTTTAATTTCTTACACACGTTGTTTCACAACATTGTATCCTCAATGACTAAACCATGGTACATGCAGTAGTTGATGTAAAAGAGAGCATTAATTTTAAGTTTTCATGAAAAGTGATTTGTTTTCCTTATCGACAGTTTTAAATCGATTAATCGATATAACGTTGAGTAATGAGAGGACTTTGGCAGACCACTGACTATAATTTCCCTTTCAATCTTCTCTACAACAGGTGTATCGGAATAAAACATTAGGCCGTGGCAGTTTTACCAATATTGATTGTTATGAGAAGTTAGGCATTGTATTTGGGATTTTACTTATAAGGAATATTAACCGAAGTGTCACTTGCAAATCAAGCTGAATTAAAATATTCTTTAATTTTATTTGGTTACGAAATTAGTCTGTTTTTTGTCTGTTTCGCAATAGACTCAGAGACATAAATTTGTAAAAATTTAATTCTAAGTTTAAAAAAAAAAAAAATGGGATGTCTGCAAGTGACTTAGTGTGAGTATCTCGATCCTGATTGGTTGTTGAAACGTGGCACTTGTTTATGCTAGCAACTGTTCTTTCAACTCTATTTCGAGTAAGCCAAGCACGTCAAGTATCATTTCCCTTAAGTGACACATTCTAAATTCTTTCACAAAGATTCTTTCTCAAACATTTCAATTTTTTCACTATATATCTACACAGAGACTTAACACAAAATAAAGGCATACAGCCATGTGAAGCAAAAACAAACTAATTATGCATCGAAGTTGCCAGGTACAGAATGCAAAAATACATAACGGTTGCAATAAGATGCATAAACAAATAATAAATCTAAGTTAAGTAAAACAATTAGAAGTGAGAGAATTGTATTTCAATTAATTTGATGAGCTTTGTACTTAATTAACCCATCGTTAATTAACATTCTAACTCATGTAGAGAAGCTTAGCTGAACTTTAAAACGCCATTTTACTGATAAAGATTAGCTGGTGCTAACGTCATAGGTCCCATATGTGGGGATGGGAGTTCTTCTTGAAGTGCAAGTACTTAATTGTAAGGAATCGCCAAAATTTAACCCAAAAAAGCAACATATTAAATAATATAGTTGGAAAGATCCCGTATAAGACAGTGAATTTAAAACATTTCACATTGGACTTCTAATCCAGATATAAAATTAATATTTCAAAAATTCTCTCAATGTTGAATCAGCAGGAACTTTCGAATTTAGTACTCAAAACAATATATTTTTATTCCATTTTTATAAGTTTTACCATATTTATCAGAATGTGGCAACCCTCATGTAATGAGGGTGTAAAATCTTAATCCACCGAAAACATGTTATATAGCGAAATATGTTTTTGTGTTTCATTTTGTAACTTAAAATATCATCTGCACTAGTTAATTAGCATATTTAAAGTCACTCTGTCGAGCCATTAAATTCTAGTACGTGAAAATCCAATCATTATATAAAAAGTTAGCTTGTCCACATTTTTTTAATAACTGCACTTTTAATATTTTTGGAAGATGTCACATAGAATATGTGACTTTATTTTAAAAGTTACAGACCGATGCTAAAATTAACACTAGATTGCCTAAAGGAAGTCATTTTGACTGCTTTTTAACTGCGTCTTCATTTGAGAAAAAATGTACGAATAATAATGCATAAATTAATATTTTCTTTCCAGGTGAAGTAAATGTTCTATTGTTAATATTTACTAATAACTTGTTACATAACTGTAAATAATATAAGAAAATATTAAAAATTAATTAAACAAATTTCTTTGCACATTAGTTATTCTTTCACAATGCAGTCATTTTGACTGATTTTGGGCAATATAGGTATACTCTAAGTTTCAGTCTTTCTAGTGTTAAGGAAAGTAATGATTGAAAATATCGACGCACATCACTGTATTTACAGTAAGAAATTAAAAAAAAAATTTAAAAATAAATAAATAAATAGTTGAACGTTGTAGAGCTGAAATTAAATTTGTTTAAGTAAACTGACTTACGAAAATACTGAAAATTGCTTGAAAGATTTACGAATAAAAACACAATAAACTAATTTAAAGAAATGCAAAAGTGTGAACAATTGGAAAACTGACACAAATATGAGGCAGCAACACCAGATAATAAATCACTCAAAGTTGATTGCAGGTTTAAAAACAAGAACATGCAGAGGATCAAATACATTATTATGCACCATTTTGCAATGAAAAAGTAAAAAAGAAATATCGTAAACTAAAAATCTCTTCCGCTCAACTTATCACAAAATTCATTTATCATCTATCGCAAAACTATAAAAAAAATGTCTTCAATCTTCAAAAATATTGATTGATTGTCATAAGTCCTTGTAGCTATCGAAATCAATTTGGTTTTAAGTAAACAAAACAAAATTAAATAAAACAAAATTAAACTAAACAAAATCTTGAGATAGAAAAATATTTGACAGAATGAATGAAAATGCTTGGATATTTTTTTTAAGATATTATTTATTCAAATATTTTTTGTGCTAACTTTAGAAGAAAATTGAAATACTGAGCAATGACGATTTAAAAGGAAAAGAAGAATTGCAATCATCTGTCATCAAATACAGATAATATTTTAAATGATTTATGTTCATTTTTCGCTTTTTTTTTCATTATGCACGTGAAATTACGCAGAATTTTGATAAGTCGTCAAACGTAAGTAAATTATTACTTTTCAAAACTGTTTCACTCTATTATTATTGTTGGAGTATTGAAGATTTTTAATTGAATTAAATGTAGGGTTTAATAGCAGAAGATCCCAAGGAGGACAAGCTGTGCCAAGCAAACGGTGCTAAAAAAACGTTAAATTAATTTTTTTAATACTAAATACATAAAATTAATAAACAGGTACACGGCGAAAAAAGAGCATTAAAATGCAAATGAAAGCAGGTTAAGCAGATATTTCAATTTTGTATATTTTTGAAGGGTATGAGGTGCCTTGCCGTCAGGTTAATCATGGAAAGTTTTCGTGGTTTTCTTCACCATGTAACGCAAATGGCGGTAAGTTCCATCAAAAGGTCCTCCACAAAGGCAAATTTCTCCCAGCACTTAATCCAAGAGTTTCCTCGTCTTCTAGAGTAGGTTCAAAATTACAAGGCTACGATATTGATTTCGGTCGTCGTAAACTCAAAATTGGGTCAGCTGTTCAATGGCCATTATATAGAGTACTGCATTGATGAGGGTGTTCTCCAAACAGCAAGCGAAGATGAGGCAATCGAATGTGCCTAATAGGTAACTTAGGTTAACCATTAATAGGCTAACCATTAACTTAACGTCAGCACACTGTAGACGCAATACAGGCAAAGGGTTAATTTCTGATTTACAGAGCTGTTGTTTAAACTTGAAGGTCCCACACTTGTTTCCATAAAGAACTAATATATGGTCTTACATAAATTTTGGAGATGTTTAAATTGATTAAAATAAGTAAATAACTCAATGTTTTCTTAAAATAATTTTTTTCACAGATTATTTTTTAAAAACTGCTTGGGATTTGACTGCACAATGTAATTAAATCTCATTTGTACTGTTCTGAAAAATGAGTTTCTTAGATCAGGTATTATTTTTTACATGGTGAGATTAAAGCGAATGATTTGCAAAAAGATAAGGCAAAAACTCAATAAAAATAACCGTGCTATTTTTCACATAACCTTTAAAAAGTAGACCTAACAGACGAAAAGAAGAAAGAAAAACAAATTAATAGTACTACACTACGACTTATAATTATATGAATTCTAGTTAATTTTAAATATATATTTTAAATTTAATTGTTATACAGAATAGGGATTACAAATTTTAAAATTATTTGAAAATATAGGGCTGCTAAAAAATTAAAAGAACAAGCATGAAAATCTAAATTTTCACTCGCTTTTATTTTTTTAAATAAGTCATTTTTGAAGTCAAATGTCGTCTAGACCTGGTGGTCAACAATTTTTCTTTTTCAAGTAGGACATTTTTTTTATCAATTTCTTTCCACAAAAATATTTGCTGGTACATCGCTTTTATTTTAGATTACGTTTTATCTTTGAATACAGATAATATGTATGGAGGGGATCATCCAATATTTTCCAAGTGGGCCTTATAATTTGTGAAGCAACCCAGTATCCAGCTTTGAGGTTAACTATCATTCGTGAGGGATAATTGGCAGAATTAACCCGCATTTACGTTACATGGAAAATCATGGAAACTTCCTATGGTGAACCAGACGGAAAAAGATTCTAACCCATGATCCACCTCCCACAGAGGGTATTTTACGTGAGGACTGCGGTCGGTGTGAGCCTGTAGTAGAATTGGAACTGATTACCCATCGCTAGAGTTTGAAACTGGGACACCTTATTGGGAAGTGAAGGCTCTCTTCCTTATGCCATTGTGGTGCTGAATGCATCTTTTGAATATTTCACACAAGCATTTTTTTTAATCTGTTGTGCCTAAATCGGGATAGCCTGTTTGGTAGGGCACTAGGCCCATGTCCAAGAGGTTGTGGGTTCAATCCCCGTCGGCCGACGACTCCCCGTGTAGTAAATGGTGACTGAAGTCAGTCACAAAGTCCTCTCATAACAAATCATACCTCTGGGGGTACTGATCCAAGATTCTCCTAGTCTTCTGTATTAGTTCAAAATTACCAAGGCTACGGAGTTGAACATTAGTAGTCGTAGTTGGGTCGTCTGTTGAACAACGGTTATGAAATAAAATTCAAAAAAATCTATTATGGATTTTTTGCGACATTTAACTGTTTCCAGACACATATAACAGTTTATATTCCACACCTACGTAAGTACACTATTCTTTATCTAAGTGCGAATAATTATCGACCATTTGGTCCGACTGCTTTTAGACAAATGAGTAGCCTGATTCCCCTGTTCAACATAATCACAGATAGAGGTTGCTTGATTAGAAATATCTGATTCAATGACGTAAACCTAGTTTAAATGAAACGAACGTGATTTTCAGATTAATTACTTGTTCGGCGTTCGCGAATCCGCCGACGGATTTGGGAGAGTAAACTTGGAATTAGTGGTTTGCATTAGATTGGGAAAACTCGAATCATCATTCAACTAGTCAAGATTCCGAGAGATATTTAGTTGATGCATTTAGATTAATTACTTTTGAATATGCGCCAGATACGGCTAAAAGATATTGAAACTCTACTTTGGAGAAGTACATTTGAAACAATGTTAGTCGTGGAATAAGGAGCACATATTGAGACTCGATATTAAAATAGTGACGAAAATTTTTAAAAAATATTTGCTCGATCCTTTTGAAAAGTATTTGATTTCAACACTAAAGAAAATATTTTCTTTTAAAACAAAAAGGAATGGAATTTAGGAGTCAGTGGCACTAGATCGGAAAGAGGACATGCTCTGTGCAAAACAGTAAAACAAAATGAATAATTACTATTCAGATTTAAAATAAACCATGTGACTAGCGCAAATGATGAGTACATATGAGAACATCATAAATACATTAGCGATAGAAGCATTTAGGGTTGTAAAGGAGTCGTAAATTTAAAAACTCTATTTCTCAGTAACTATTCAATCGATTTCGATTAAGCTTTGTTATTTTACTCTTTAAAATTGCTTTTTTTAAAAATTGCTGTAAAATGTAAAATGTTATATGTTGTAAAATTCAATTCAAATTTTTTTTGACTAATATTAAATGAAATAATAAATATTTACTAAAAATTATTTTTTGCATAGAATTATCTTTGGTTAAACAAATTTTTTAATTGTCTGCACAAACTTTTCAGTTCACTTAAAAAGTTTGCGATTTATGGTGAAATGTGCAAAAAGTTAACATTATGAGATCTAAACTTTGGACCACTCTCCTGATCAAACTCTCCAGACAATATTTCCCAGATAGCGGCTACCTTTAAAATTGAGTCCGAGAATGGGAAGATCCGATCACTAGATCAAAAGTTATTCAGGGTGATCCATTTTTGTTATTTAGCGCACTGCACAGTCATCCGTTGTAAAAGTCTGTGTTCTATTTCCTACTGATCTATATCTAGGCGTCGGTGATCATCTTGATAGAGCTTTAAGCTTCCTTATTGAATTATCTTAATAGTTTCTGAATTGCAAATCGTTTTGCCTTGTCAATATATCATTGCGATGAATGTATTTCTCCAGTGTGTCTTGAATAGCTATTGATTCGTATGAAAATTTGGATGCCATATTACCTTCTCCTAGTTGCTCAGTATGAAAATAATAATGTGAATACCAGCACCTTTCTTAAGATTACCTCTGATATTTTCAAACGCAATCCACGGAAATGGTTTCATAAGAGTTTGATGCATATCTAGAGTCTTGCAAAATCCGATGATGATGTACGATGCTCTTTACGAAAACTCTTACACCATTTGCTCACAACCATTAGACAAGGGTTGTCCATAAATAGCAAACATTTGACGATAAGCATTCGCGTACACATAATTGTATTTGTGCACGTTTTTCGCATCTGAGAACATTTACCTTGGAGTTTTAATTTTTCTTATTCGAGGTGGTAAGTCAGCGCAATCTTTGGTATGCACATTTTACCTTAATTCATGGCTCTGCTTATTACCACAATATTTCTGACACACTATCACGCTTATTCACCTTTCATTAACCCCTATACATTTAAAACTACTGGTACTTTTTGAATTTTTTAATCATCTAGAACCATAATAACGTTTAAGTTTGCTGCAGCGCCTCTGTATGATTCGAATCTGAAACAAAAATGCACTTTTAAAGCTCGAAAACGCAAAACTATAGTTCGATTCGAACGGAAACGTAGTTCAGTGTAGCGCCTTAATAAGCTTACCCCATTGTGATTTTTCAAGATACTGACATTATGGTTCAACTTTGAATCAATTGCGCTGATAATGCAAAGTTTCAGGATGCCACTGAAAAGATTTCAGGTCTTAAGTCATTGAAAAACATCATCAGTTTCAAGAAGCAAAATAAAAATTAACTTTATTCTGTGACTTAACATTGATGATAAGGCTTTTTCTTCATTGCATATTAAAATAAATGTATAGGATGTTACAAATCCAACTAACAAATTCAGATAAAAAGCATCAAGAGGTTGAAAACATTTAGTCAAAAACCACGAAAATCACAAAAAACGCATGTAGGCTCTGAATCTAGAAGTGACAATAGGCTAATTTCATTTCTCATAGCATGGATTATCCTCGCTTCAGTGGACATTGAATATATACCTTTCATCTTCGAGTACGCGATGAAGTCATTTTTACGTTGTTGTAGACTGCCGTGCAATAAAGTCAGAAAGTGCTTATCATAAGATAATCAAGTAAATCATTTAATCAAGCTTATAGTATTTTCTTAAATTTTTTCCCAGTGGAATGTTGAAACTAGCACGAGTTTTCACCCTCTCAACGAGGTTTGTGACCATATGTTTTGTGATACCTCTTCATCTTCTTGGAGTGTGCTTCCACACCCCTCTGTACTTGTGGATGGAATTTCATTACGCCTTTGTACCAAAAATTGCTGCTTTACACCTAAGTTATGTTCCACTTGGTGCTCCAGTACACCTAGAACCAAGGCTAATTCCTGGTGCAGTAAAGCATTTAGAATGTTCTTTAACACAACTTGGCGTGAAGTAGCCGCCATGTTTGCTATTCAGTAACATAAAATCTTATAATTACAGCAAAGTAAGATGCATTTAAGAGTCAGTAAAATTACCTTTAGGAGACAATATAAAGTAATAATTAGTAAGTTAAATTGCATACATACTCTAATTCTGAGAGTAAAATTAGTTTGTATTCCAAACATTCGCGTAGCACAGTCACACGTAGCACAGGCGAATTCGAACTAGGCTTAAGAGAGTAAAAGCTGATAGAAATAATAACTTTCAAAATTATATAATATAGTTTATAGAGACTTTAAAATTTAAAAATAGATATCATCATTACACAAATGAAAACATCCATCCCTATTTTGACATTGAACTTCAGCTTCTGTCGATGAAAAGCAACAACAACCAGAAGACAACCACAAGCACTCGTCGCAACTCGTTATAAATTAAAAACAATTGCAGACGATATCCAGAATGTGCCAATAATGCCATTCGGTTGCGAAAAAAATTAACGAATTTTGTAAGGGCACGTGATCTTGGATTAAACCTTTTGCATTTCACGTGTTTAGAGCTTTCATGCACCTTTTAAATTGTAAATGAAGATCGTTTTAGTGTTAACTTGAAATAAAGTAGTCCCTCCCTCAAATTTTTGGGTTTTTCAACATCAAATTCGAAGACATTAATGGAAATTAACAGAAGACATTAATACATTCATTATGTTCTAATTAAGTTGTATTCTACGTCAAAATGCTCTTTAATGTAACTGATTTAAAATTAACAATTAAGAAGACATTGTTAATTATTTATAATTGATACCATACTTCCATATATATTGTAAATTTGAGGGCACTACATTCGATTGCAGACAGTTCCTTTAGAACAAAAACCATTTCTTTAAGATAAAACAAAATATTTCGTAATTTGTCTTACATATAAATATAGAAATAAAAACATTTTTAAAAAAATTATTACTAAATATCATTAAAATATGCATTTAAGAATTTATAAGCTAAATATTCCTTACTTATGTTTGAAAACGAAGTCAGCACGATATTCTTATACTTTCCTTATGTATTATAAATATCTCTGCAGCTATCTCATATACAAGTTAGTGATAAGAAATAAATTTCATCACTCGTATTCGACGTTCGAAATGATATTTCTCGAGGATGAGAGATAAAAAAGAACCTTTTCGAGAAATATATTATTATATAATGCATACACATTTCTCACGTAATAAGAAATTCTTTCTTGTTTGCCAACTCTTTACTTTCTTCGCTTAAACCCATCCTCCGTGGATGCGTTTGATATGAGAAATATCACGAAGGCGAAAATGTAATATATATTAGCTGACTCGAGATTTATGCTTGATAGTCAGATTGGTAATAACAGTGACAATATATCAGCCAAGACCTTCTATATATAACAGTTATTACATGCTTTTTCTGGAACTTCAACCAAAGGAACTATTGGGATGTTTTAGTTTTGGATATTATAGCCACGATTTTTTTTAGTCATTTGAATTTCATATTGAACAATAGTTTTATGAAGATAGCATTATTACATTATGCATCAAAAAATTGTCTTTAGAGGAACTGTAATCATAAAAGGAAAGAAGGAAGCAATATATTTATATTTTCAAAAATGTTTTAATAATGATATATAGTAAACATCAATCCATCATTTTTTTGGTAAGGCACAATTGATGCAAGCCTAATCTCATGACGATAAATCAATCCATCATTTTTAGTGCAAGGTAAGGAGAGGGTTCTTACATCAGATTGATTGTAACGTCTGATGTATAAAATAATTTTGTGATTTGAAATATTTTGGTTGCAAATGCCTTTTTGAAATCTCCATGAAGTAAAAAGTTTTCCTTGAGAAAAGAAATGTTTAAAAAATTGGTGTAATGGTAAAATATATTCTAATAATAAACAATACTGAAAATTTTGAATGTGCTATTTGGGGAACTTTATAAAATAACGCTGTGAAATTCATAACTTTCAAAATTGATTAAAAGCAACTGTTTTCTAACAAATTAAATACGATTCAAAATCAATGAGTTAATTGAATGTTAAAAATAATTTAAGAAAAACTTATTCATATTCTAGATTATTATAATTGTTGCTATACGCAAATCTAATTTGTACGAGTTTGTGAAAATCGAGAGTTAAAATTAGCATTATAAATATAATAACATTAATAACATTATAAGCATAATAACATACTTATTGTAAATAGTTTTAAATTTTATAAATAACTAGCAACCTCCTCTAAAATTCAAGTAAATAATTAATGAAAAGACGTTGGATTAAAATGTTAAAATTTTTAATTTTAGCATTGAATGCGACATTTTTTTAAACAAAATTTTTGAATAGTCAAGTTTGATATATTATTACCTTTAGTAAATCGATTTTTCAGGCAAATCCAAGGACCAATCAGATAGGTCCTTAGTTTTAGTATGAATACTCCTTGAAAATTTATCCCTCAACACCCTATTTCGCGTTAATTTCATATTTTATAATCTGGCAACTTTATAGAAATATTTTTAAGACAATTTTACAAATTAAACGTAAGTACATTGCATTTTTCTCTCTTCTCCTTTAATACGTTTTTTTCTCATTTGGATACGTTACATTTGGAATTTTTTTCTTGAATTTTTCTGCTGTCTTTACTTCCTTAAATTATGTTAACGAATTGATTTGAATTTTTCTGATGTTCTTCACATCATTGTATTGATAAATTTTACTTTGGATTATAATAAAACAAATTAGAAAGCACTAATCTTCGTGAATAAAATCGTGTGAATTGATAAAAAAAACTATATCTTTTCATTATTATTTTTTCTAATTTTTACTTAATTTTTTTCGGATTTATAATATTTTCTATTGTTTTTTTATATTCTTTCAAATCATTCTTTTTCTCTTTTTTTTCTACAATTCTCAAAATTAAAAGAAAAAAACAACAACATTAATTTAGGCAATGGACCTGAATGTTCAAAAAACGTCAGAGTTGTGAATCTTAACATCGTAATAAATATATAAGCAATATACCGATTAAGAGTTATTCATTTAACTTAGTGCTTAATGAAGATATGTTATCTTCTGGTTTTATCAGAAAAGAATTTGTTGGAAATGGTTTTTACTGGTTAAAAATGGAAGCTTTGGACATTTTAAAATCACTATTTTTACCGAGTAAACTTTGATTAATTTTTCCCTCCTTATCCGTAACATACATCACATTTATAATATGATATTATAGAAGGTTAAAATTTTGATAAAATTTCAATTTATATTAGGAAACAAATAATGAATTTGAAAACAAATTGTAAATAGTTTTCAGGACTAAACAAATCATTTTCATCGCATCTCCAGAATACCTTTGGGAAAATGATTTTCAATTCATCTCCAGTTCCGTCAACCAATCACCGAGAGAAGAGAATTGGATTCCCTCAAATCCTCCAGAAAATCCTCCCCGTGAAAGCTTAAGCAATTAAGAAACCACTCAAAGTACCTTTTCCTGTGCATAGAGGACCAAAAAGCATTGTGGGGTGAAATTTCTACTCTTCTTCATTCAATTATTAATTAGTTATTAAATGTTGGAACGATTTTTATTCTTTAAAAATGCATTATTAGGTATTTATTGGGAGAACTGTGCATAAATCATCAACAGCGTTTTTAATATTTAAACTTCAAAAATTCTTTAAAATGTATTAAGGGAGAAACGACATATGATTTACCATAGAATATAATTACAATCGGGAACAAATTTATACAAATGCTTGATCTTGCTTAATACGGATGTTGGGATTCTAAATATGATATATATTATTTTGCTGATAATTGAAAGATTTTAATCAATTAAGAACCCGTACACTGTATCTGAACCCCAAAAATGGTAGCAGCTACTTTAAACCGAAATAATGTTTTACTATAAGTGTTACACTACATCAGAACCAAAGATAGTTCCCGGTGTAGTGAAACAAGGGGATAGAGCGTTCGCCTTCCAATGAGGCGAACCGGGTTCGAATCCCAGTCGATACGAATTCCTCATCCGGCTTGCACCGACCACAGTGCTGACGTGAAATATCTACAGTGGTAGGCGGATCATGGGTTAGAGTCCCCTTGCAGTCAGGTTAACTGTGAGAGGTTCTCGTGGTCTTACACTCCATGCAACGCAAATGCGGAATAGCTCCATCAAAAAGTCCTCCACGAGGGCAAATTTCTCCCAATACTCAGTTCAAGAGTTCCCTTGTCTTCTGGATTGGGTTCAAAATTAAAAGTCTACGGAGTTGAACATTGGTAGTCGTAAACACATAAAATTGCCTTGGCTGTTCAACGACGGTTATAAAATAATATAANCACAGTGCTGACGTGAATATCTACAGTGGTAGGCGGATCATGGGTTAGAGTCCCCTTGCCGTCAGGTTAACCGTGGGAGGTTCTCGAGGTGTTAAGGTGTTCGAGGTATGCGGGTTAGTTTCATCAAAACGTCCACCACGAAGGCAAATTTCTCCCAATACTCGGTCCAAGAGTTCCCTTGTCTTCTGGTTTGGGTTCAAAATTAAAAGTCTATGGAGTTGAACATTGGTAGTCGTAAACACATAAAATTGGCTTGGCTGTTCAACGACGGTTATAAAATAATATAAAATAAAATGTTTGTCATTCAGTAACACTAAAATTTATAATTAAATTACAATATGATGCACTTAAGAATTAGCAAAGTCACTTTTGCGTTTCAATATAAAATAAGAATCTTAAATTTTGAAGCCAATATTTCTTAAATTCGAAAATACAATATTTCTTAAGATGCGATTTGTTTGTTAATCAAATATACACACAGAACGGACAGAATTCGAACGAAACAGACGTGAATCGAAGTTAAATAATATAAAACTGTTTTACACCATTGACAGATTTATCTAAATCATAGGTTCCCAAAGTGGTCCAGGTGGACCCCCAGGGGTCCATAGGAGATCACACGGGGGTTCACGTAGACCTGAAAAGNCGAACGAAACAGACGTGAATCGAAGTTAAATAATATAAAACTGTTTTACACCATTGACAGATTTATCTAAATCTTATCAGATTATAAATATCATTATTATACAAACGAAAACATGTATGTATGTTATAACAATTTGTATGAGTAGTTTGTCAAATCAATAAGGAAAGAAAATTTAAATATTTTGGTCAATAATTGAAAATAATCAATATGTTTTTATGAATATCAGTAAAGAGAATTGAGACTTACTTGGTATTAGATAGGCTGCGTCTAATATGTCAACTAAATCTGACAAGAACTCATATTTTATCAGTGCACTTAATGTGAGCAAACCATCATTTAGGCCGCCATATTGTCAATATCTTGAAATCGAAGAATGATTAGCATTAAAATTTCGAGTAAAAGTCTGAAATCATTTTTTATAAGTTTGAAAGATGCCATACCATTATTCAACGCAAAAAGGTAGTTACAGAATTTAAATACACAATAATTATTCGTCAAATTTATCTTCAAAAAACACAACCTTCTTCGCCTACAAGCTGCAGATTGGTGTAACGCAAAGAGTTAGTTACTGAGTTCAAATAAACAATAATTATTCGCCAAATTAATCTCCAAAAAGCACAACCTTCTTCGCCAAATAGCTGCAGATTGGTGTAAGATTTATCAATCCTTAGTTTTTGGTGCTTTATAGTTGATGCTTTATAGTTTGCTTGATGCTTTATAGTTTAAAAAGATACCTTAATTCAGTATCAACTTTAAATAAAACAATCATTCACACAATTTTTTAGAGTTTTTCAACAACAAATCAGGTACTACACCACAATTTTTACAGTGTAGATGATAGACAGAAGATCACAAGTTTTAAATATATTACAGAAAAGGCTCTTAAAAAAGTCAACACAGATTAACAATGGGTGGGTATACAGTGTTGTGCATTTAACCACACATGGCAATCTCAAAAATTAAAATGTATTGATTTGTTTAATAAGCGATTGTTGTTTTGTGTCATTAATTTAGAACAATAAGAAGATAACAATTCAAAACAGCTCATTACAAGTTGGTTCAAATCAGATTTAGTCAGATAGAAAAAATAAAGAAAAAGATCTTTAAACTTATCATCAAATCTCTCTGTTTAAGTAAGTTTCTTTTTATATTAATTTCTTTAGATTTGCAATACTATTTGAAAGAATTATTTAAATTTAAAGAAAATTGTTAAGCCCATCCACTTAAATGGATGTGTTTAATATTTCATGCTCGGTTATTATAAGAAATCATAATTTATAATTTAAACAGTTCATAACATAAAAATTAAAATTATTAATCAATAATCAAGTAAATACTTTTTTAATTTTTATGATGTTATTTAAGCTATTTTACTCTGACGCTACTGTTGTAACGTGTATTTAAAGTATGGTTAATATTTTAGCTGAAATTGGGTTACTATAAACGGCTTAAGTAGTTCTTTTAATAATTCTTCTTTCAATAGTTTAGTTTAAGTTTATTATCAATAGAAATGAAAAAAATCATAATATTTACATCAGAATCCTCATTTTCTTCTTAACATTAAGAAACGAAAAAATTCAATTAATTGCATACGAATATAAGGTATTTAGGCTTAATTCTATACTAATTGCCTAAGAAAGAATTAATCAAATTTCGAAAAATCTTTCTGATTCCTCGTAATAAAAATATAAACTGCTGGAGATGGATTAAAACTTTTGAAGATTTGCACTTTATTTGTGGATAAATTTTAAGATCGAATCAAAACGAAATGTGATAGCATTCCTTTTTTTCTAAACCTACAAGATTGGATTATTTTAATCCCTCCTTTAAACTGATCGACTAAGTCAGAAGTGTGATAAATTTTCTATTCCTTTGTCAATTAAACATTAATTTGTGAGCAAAAAATTATTTTACTCCATTTTTTACTATAAGTAAGGTAAGACAGTTAAATGTATACACGTATATCTCAAAAAATAAGCTAATAATAAGTGTTATTTAAACCAATTTTTTTTCAATTTTGAAAAAGCGAAAATAAAATGCTTCTTTCTTACATTTCAGGTTCAAGCTATAAGAAAGGCAAGAAGATGGCTATGTCCTCATTCCTTATTGTTGCAATTGTTTTCGCGGGAGCATCCGTTATAATAGTTATTCTTTGCAATTTCTGCAATTAGTCTATGGAGCTAACGCCAGGAGGACAGGTAAAAAAAATTATCTGATCTGAGTGTAGACTGGACTACACTTTGTTCCACTGCACGCATATGTACAGTGAGAAAAAAAACGGACGGTCCTGAATAATTTTTCATCGAATGATCGGATCTTCACGTTTTGGACTCAATCTTAATGGTTCAAGGAGGTGACCTCTAATATGCTAGTTAATAAGTGCAGACGATATTTTAAGCTTCGAAATTAGACACAAAAACGTACTTTATGTGAATAAACATACCTTTTTTCCCGGCGGATTCAGATTTTTGACCACCAAAATATAGGGGGTGGCCACAATTGAAAAATATGATCCCTATAGTTTGGTCAGGAGAGCGATTTGAAATTTGGACTCCCTTATGCTAATTTTACTTTTTGTGCATTTCGTCATACTTCCAGAAGTTTTTATTCGAATTGAAAAATTTGTGCATATAGTTATGAAATTCGCTTATATTTAATATTTATTGTCTATTTTTTCTTCTTTTTTTGTCGTTTGCCTGTTTTAGGCAGTGGGGGCGCGATTGCTCTTGTTTTTCAGTGGCGCCATCTATGGCCAAGAATTCAACGTCTGCCACGCCATTTACACAACTACAACCAGTTTATAGGGCGGGTCACATTCACACACAAAGGAGAAAGGACGCAGAACACACACAGAGAAAGAATGAAACATCCATGCCCTTTCCGGGATTCGAACCCACAACCTTTCTGATGCAAGGACAGTTCTCTGCCCCCTGCACAGGCCGGTCGGCATTCATTGTCTATTAAATGCTTGATTTCTCAAGAACTGTTTGACCAAATTTGTTCAAATTATTTTCCATGCAAAATTATATTTTTTAAAATGCTCTTAAAAAATATGCACCTTAGAAATATGCAAGAAACATGGAATGATGTATGTCATGTATCTGTACTGTGAGCTACTATCCGACACAATTCAAAATTAAAACCTTTATTTTCTTCTGATATCAAAAGCATTCATTTAACAAAATAATAAAAATTGCAAACTCATACAACAAATTACATTTTGTATACGTATTTCCATTTTCGTTTCAGGTTTGAAAGTCTCTTATGGTGATTAAATTCCTATTCCTGTAAGCGCGTCTCGCATGCTTGCCAATTTTGGTGGAGTTAGTGCAAAGAAAAAGCAGTAGAAGATGCCGTATCCCAATGTAATTTCAAGATTAAATACTTTTTACAATGGATGATTGGCTAATAAATGTTTTGTAATGCATCAAATTGCATTTTTCTGGGTTTTAATTACTTAATCAATATTTTAAACTATTTTTAAAAGGAAGAAAAACTATGATTTTTAGCTTAAAATCTCTTTGATTTTTCAAGAAAAATATTTAAAGGCAGCTTAAATATGTACTTGTATTATTATCTAACTGAATTATTATATTTGTATTTGTATTATTATATTGTATTCATCCCCACAAAAATAGAAGTCCTTTACCATGTCATAGATTATAAATGTGATTGCATGCTTGACCATAAGGTCAGTAAATAATCTTGATACATTTTGTATTTAACATAATAGGAAATGACAATTTTCGACAAATAATTTTTTTTTAAAATTTTAATAATAGCATCAATCATATGAGCATATAAGTCATGTTTTCGTTTCTATCAGGGTAGAAAAAAGTCAAGAAAGACTGGAAGAGAAAATTGAGATGGACACAATAGGCATTGACCCTTCATGGACAGTCGCGCCACTGAGTTTATTTTAAATTCATAAGGCATGATTGTCAATCGTTAAAAAGAAATAAAGGGAGAATGCTATTATTTCTTGACTATTAGATGCTACAAAATAGAGCCAGACAGAAAAGAATTTTTTCCTTGAAAACTGGCTTAATAAAACAATGCCAAAACACGAGACATGTGTAAAGATCACTTTTTTTATTTAAATTTTAAATTAAATTACTACCGAAAAATTATTGTTTCAATACTCAGGATGGTTAAACGATTCTAGAGATTAAAACAGAAGTCTTTTTTGTTAAGAAAGAAAATAAGCTGAAGCTGAAGATAAACTAACTACACGGAAATATTATCGATCGATTAAAAATAGAACTTGTTTTCGTGTACCCGATTATCATCGAGGTCCGAGTTTTGAAATTTTTAATTCATTTCTGTTTTATGTAAGTATTATGTGCTAAAACATGGTATTATTGTATTGAAACTCAATTTTTTTTATTGTAGGCGTGAAAAGTAGTGAAACAAAAATTGTTCCAATAAACTCACTTTTTTTTCTTCAAAAAAATAATAAATAAATAAATTAACATAGCTTAGATACAATTTTTATATGTTTTTAGTTTGTTTGAATTATAGTGTTTATAAATATTAAATTTTAGAGAATAAACTATTACGGAGTTGAAAATTTATGGTCATAAACCCTACGAATGGGTGGGCTGCGCAATACCGATTATAAAATAGAATGCTTTTGGAGATAAAGATGAAAAAAAAAAGTAAATAAATTAGCAAATAAATAAAAGGTTCCAGATACCACTTTTTTCTTAATCTATTGTAATAAAGCATTGAATGATATGAGAATGGTGAGAATGAAAAATTTAATGTGTAAAATGCAGTATTATTCTAAAGTTAGCTAAGGGAACGTTAAACAATTGGAAATTTAAATAACTATTACAAACCTTATTCACCATCAAAGACAACTGCCATGATGAAACAAAATAATAGACAAGCTTTAAAACAAAATCCTTTCAAGCTACGACAATAGAACATAATTATTCTCTCAGCTGGTGTTCTCTTTTATTCATTAAAATGGTGGAAAATAGCCGTCTTTTCTCCAAAAGCCTAGAGTTAACGTTTCGTGATTGAAGTAATTGAAAATTTAGCTCAGAAATGTGAGACTGAAAATATGAGCATGGGTGCATAGTTGCCTGAATATCCGTTTGAATATCTAAAATAACTTTGCTGATTTGAGAAGGAACAGTAATTTACATTGATCCTACTAATATTTTAAGGAATATCAATAAATTTTACTTTTGATCCAAAAGAGTAATCTGAATTCTGCATGCTTTCTCCAACTGAAAAAATGATGAAATAATTTCGTAATTAATTATGTTTCCTTTGAACTTCACTTCTTATCAGTACTATTGTCTGTTTATAATGTTCACCGTATCAGGGACTAAAAAATACCCATAGAGCAAGCCTCTCGGGGTCGTGGAACTCGTATATTTCTGAAGAAGAAAGAAAATCCTTGTGGGGAATTTTGTTCATGAAGTCCTACACGAATGGGGTTTGTACCAGTATGTAGTTCGTAAGTCCCCTTGTCTTCAAGTTTGGTTGAAAAATACGAATACAAGGAGTTGAACAGTGTAATGAATACGTTTGTTTTACATGCATAAACACCCATTAAATGAGAATTGAGTTAAAAGATTATTTGATCAAACTGTTATTTCCTAACATTGATTAGGTAAGTTGGCACCCTAACATTGATTAGGCTCCCTTTTACTTAGACATATGAACTATGATTGTGCTAATAAAGGAATTCCACAGCTTTTTAAACTACGACAAGTAACCTTTTCTGCCATGCATGAGAGTGTCAAAAACATAAAATAATTATAAAAATATTCTATTATCACTATATTTTCTAATTTTGAATAGATAAATCTTGTGTTCATTTCCCAACCTTCATCAGTATCGTATGCAGATAAACTTTGCATTACTTTCCTAACATTCATCAGTATCCTGATGCAAAACCATGTGCCATTATTTATCATCAGTATTATAACAAAAAACCACGTATCATCATTTATCAATAGTATCATAACACAAAGCAGCGTGTCATCATTTAGCATCAGTATCATACTAAAAAGCCACGTGCCATCATTTATCATCAGTATCTAACACATACCATATGTCCTAATTCACCATCAGTATCATAACATAAACAGTTTTTTTCTAGTTCATTTTTATTCACACAAATAAACGCCATGAATCTAAGAATTTTTTTAAAAGAAGGCACTTTTAAAAATGACTTCACTTAATATCTTTGAGAAACCATAACGACGCTATGATATAGTTTGCATCTGTCTTGTGCAATCCAGACTACAGATGAATTTACTTAATGGACGACCGATAGATTTCTATAATTCTTTCACAATCAGCTTTCTCTTTGAGATATTTCTGTTTCTACCATCATAACACAACACCATGAATCGACATTATCATAACATATGACCTATAACATAAAAATAAAAAAACTTTCTTCAGTTTCTATCCACAAACACCCATCGAAGATCTTTTTAAACTAGAATATTATTTCAAACACTTTTAACCATCCCATGAACGTTTTAAAAATTATTTTATCAATTCTATACTTCTTTATATTTATCCGGTAAATCTTACATTCATTTCGTAACATTTATCAGTATCATAATGCAAAACCATGAGTCTTTATTTATTATTAGTATCATAAAACAAAGCATTAATATCATAGCATTAGTGTGAGATAACTTTAGTTATTATTTTTATCAATTCTACATTAACATTAACCAGGAAAATCTTACATTACTTTCCTAACACTCGTCAGTATCATGATGCAAAACCACGTGTCATTATTTATCATCAGTATCATAACATAAAACCATGACTCATCATTTATCATCAGTGCGATAACACAAAGACGTGTGTCATCATTTAGCATTTTTATCATAACACAAAGCCACGTGCTATTTATCATTGGTATCAAACACAAAACCAAGTGTCATCATTTACCATCAGTGTCATAATATAAAATAAAAAAAAAACTTTTCCTAGTTCATCTCTTTTCGCACAAATAAGCGCCTCGAAACGAAGATCTTCTAAAAAGACGACACTTTCAGAATTGACTTCATTTGATATCTGTGTGATACCGTCGTAACGACGTTACGATATGGTTTGCATTTGCCTTGTGCAAATCTAGACGACAAATGAATTTAATTAATGGACGACAGATCTATTTCTCTAATTCGACACAGGCGGCCCTGATCTTTGTCTCCTAAGGATGTCTCTGTTTCCAGTTTCTATTTGTGAATGAATTGGAATGGAATGATTTACTCAGCTCCAGATCCGATTAAGCCTCAGCTGTATATCAGGAGTACTGTTAATGTGATTATAAACGTGGATGGCAGATAAACAGGCAGTGAGAGTCGGTGTTGATTAAGAGTGTCTTTGATCTTTCTAAACTAATGGACCGGCACTCTTTCTGTTGTTCGTGATATTTCAAATTAGATTTTTGTGAATACGCAGAACTGTGGGAGAATGCAGGGTCACATATTAGTATGTATTATGCTGATTTGATGTTAATCACTCTGCATCATGATGCAATAATTTCTATTTGGCTGTATTTCTTTTCGAATTAATAAGTGATTTTTTTTAAGGAATACTTTAGGTCGATTCTAAATCTTTTTGTTACTGTTTTTTTGTCATTCGATTGCTAAAACGTACTCCAATAAAAGTCTATTATTTAAAATAAATATTTTTATGATTTTTAAGACACGAAACTTGTTTATGCTGTATAAGACGCGCATAATTTAGGTCAAAATGTTAAAAATTCCATAGCATTTACTGCAAAAAAGACGAAGAAAAAATAGGCACTCAGAGAATCAGCATTTTTACTTCAAATATTTAAAGCTAAAAAACTATGAGTACATGAGACTAGAAAAAAACATGAAAAATAGAAACCGTGGTAGCGGAGGGGATGACGGCAGACGAATGAGTGCGAGTTCTGAACATATTTCCATGTACAATGCAGTGTGCGAGAATCTTAAATCAATATTAAAATACTGCTGTTTTACTCAGGGTGATTAAAAATTAAGTATCTTCCAGCTTATAAATTGTTTATTTTATTTTAATATGGCGACAAACCACCAGAAAAGGAAAGTTTTTATTTATTTTCTAGTACATGTTTGACTTATTATGAATTGACTGTACGAATTAAATGGCATAAAGCTAAAAAAAGACAACAACATGTTCTTATTCGTGACATTTTTACTACCCGAGAAAAAAAATAAAAATAACGTATAAATAACTTTACTGCAAGAGAATAATCCCGATGAAAAAAAAACTGGCTTTTGCTATAAATGGATTATTCTGAAAGACAAATGTGATAAGTTTTTCTGTCTGAATGAAATAATTAAATATTTTCTTTTCAATCAAAAACTACGCTATGCTTGGTTTTATACTGTATGTCATATTTGGAGACTTTCATGAACTGGATAAGCAATTTTCATATTTCGGAAGATAAGCAATTTTCATATCTTGTTGCTGTCTAAGGTAAATGTGAGAAGCAGGAGAAGTCACTTAAAACGTCAAAGTTTCTCAACTACGCAATTGATTTTCGAATTAAACGCTCTGATTCGGATTTCTCTAACACGTCGTTCCATTCAAATCATTTCTTCACTTTCATGCTGTAACACTTGTATCTAAATCACACTTATTTTAAATTCGAATTGTGGTACATTATATTTTATGTAAAATAAACACTAGAAGCTTCTGATGCTAAACATTAAAAGGAAATAATTACTTTTATATAATGAAGATACAAGCACTATGATTGGATTTCTCTTTTTCCTACTATTGAAAAATTGACCATTTATAAGCTGAGAATTCTGGAATTGTACTTGGCATTTCTTTACTCAATATGTTTTAAATAAAGGAAAAAACGTAGAATGTTATTAATTATTTGCACATATTGCACATTCTTTGAATGAAGTTGACTGTAAAGTTAAATGAGATAAAGGCTGGAACTGTCTAAACTGCGCTCAATATGTTTTAAATAAAGGAAAAAACGAAGAATGTTATTAATTATTCGCACATATTGCACATTCTTTGAACGAAGTTGACTGTAAAGTTAAATGAGATAAAGGCTGGAACTGTCTAAACTGCGCTCAATATGTTTTAAATAAAGGAAAAAACGAAGAATGTTATTAATTATTCGCACATATTGCACATTCTTTGAACGAAGTTGACTGTAAAGTTAAATGAGATAAAGGCTGGAACTGTCTAAACTGCGCTCAATATGTTTTAAATAAAGGAAAAAACGAAGAATGTTATTAATTATTCGCACATATTGCACATTCTTTGAACGAAGTTGACTGTAAAGTTAAATGAGATAAAGGCTGGAACTGTCTAAACTGCGCTCAATATGTTTTAAATAAAGGAAAAAACGAAGAATGTTATTAATTATTCGCACATATTGCACATTCTTTGAACGAAGTTGACTGTAAAGTTAAATGAGATAAAGGCTGGAACTGTCTAAACTGCGCTCAATATGTTTTAAATAAAGGAAAAAACGAAGAATGTTATTAATTATTCGCACATATTGCACATTCTTTGAACGAAGTTGACTGTAAAGTTAAATGAGATAAAGGCTGGAACTGTCTAAACTGCGCTCAATATGTTTTAAATAAAGGAAAAAACGAAGAATGTTATTAATTATTCGCACATATTGCACATTCTTTGAACGAAGTTGACTGTAAAGTTAAATGAGATAAAGGCTGGAACTGTCTAAACTGCGCTCAATATGTTTTAAATAAAGGAAAAAACGAAGAATGTTATTAATTATTCGCACATATTGCACATTCTTTGAACGAAGTTGACTGTAAAGTTAAATGAGATAAAGGCTGGAACTGTCTAAACTGCGCTCAATATGTTTTAAATAAAGGAAAAAACGAAGAATGTTATTAATTATTCGCACATATTGCACATTCTTTGAACGAAGTTGACTGTAAAGTTAAATGAGATAAAGGCTGGAACTGTCTAAACTGCGCTCAATATGTTTTAAATAAAGGAAAAAACGAAGAATGTTATTAATTATTCGCACATATTGCACATTCTTTGAACGAAGTTGACTGTAAAGTTAAATGAGATAAAGGCTGGAACTGTCTAAACTGCGCTCAATATGTTTTAANTTTGGTTTGCTACTGGTGGAGAGTTGAACATTAGTAGTCGTAAACCCAAAATTGGGTCGGCTGTTCAACGATGATTATAAATAAAAAAAAAGTTTCTAATCTTTAAAGGAATTATTTTTTTTAACAGAACAAGATTTATTTATTATTTTAAATGCTGCTATGGTAAAATGTTTTACTTTTTTACACACAAATCTGTAATACTTTGAGCACAAATGCTTTAAACTATACACTTTTCGAGATGTCTATATTTTGTCGTCTTGTCTTATGTTGTCATTACCCGTTCAATCTCATTTCTATCTCAAATCTGAGTAACAGCTTTGGATTTCGGATTTGAGTCTAGACAAGGATTTGAACACAAATTCGTAGGTCGTTGGATCAAATCCTTCCTGGGACCCAACAAACATCTTTCACACACATTTATCCTTCCACATTACTTTTGAGACGATAAATATTTTGCTTCAAAATGAATAGATTTGCAATTTTAATTTTGAAAACATGGAGATTTTAAATTTGGTTACGATTATGTTTCGGAGCTATTTTGATAAATTTTTGCCATATTTTAAAATATCTTTGCTTTTTTCTATTTTTTTATTGGGTGTTTCGTAATATAATATATATACGTAAGATATATTTTAAACTTATTCCATAAATATAGTTGAATAATATACACATTAGGAGATTCAAATTAATATTTTAGCAAAAAGGAAAAAAAACTTAAAAAAAAGAAATATATGATAAATAATTATTGAGGATGTTGTTGTAATCCATTTACGTCGCAGTAAAGCTGCACAATGGGTTATGTGGCGACGGTCTGGGAAATATCCCTGAGGATGATCCGAATACATGCAACCACAATTTTTGATCCTCTGCAGAGGGGATGGCACCCCCGCTTCGGTAGTCCGACGACCTGTACGCGAAGTCGAGCACTTTACGGTAGAACAGTTTAACGAGGACCAATATCGCTCAGACTGATCCAACAGACTGATCGAAGTGGTCACCCACTCTCACACTGACCGCAGCCAGTGATGCTTGACTTCGGTGATCTGCTGGGAGCCGTGTCTTAACAATCAAAACACTGCGGGACATAATTATTGAGGAATTATAGTAGTATTTTCACCAATATAATGTTGTACTTCTATACGTGTACTATTACGTGCACTATACGTGTACTTCTATGCGTATTTTCTAAAAAAATGCTTTTGAAATATCTATGTAAAGGTAGGTGTTTACTTGACACCTGCCCGTTCGTGACACCGGACGTAATCCAAAACTAATTCAGTCATTCAAGGCATCTCATACCATTAAAAAAATTAAATTAAATCTAAAAAGTATACTTGAATGAATTTCAAAATTTATCAAACGTTAATTTCCTTTTCAATTATAACAAAATGCTTTATCGCTCATTATTTTCTCTCCTTATGAGGTGAAAAAGGAAAGCAAAAGTAGTATAATGACTAAAACTGTAACATTCCTGCTTTCGAAATAGGGTAGAAATAAGGTGTTATAAAAGAAGGGGAAATTCTTTTTTCCTTCAGAAGTGCAACGTTTTATTACTACTTAGATAGGAAAAGCTTTTGTCTTTTAGTAGGGGCGGTACTTAATCTGTAGAAAGCAAGAAAAGAAAAAAAATAGTGCTAATTTTTCTTACGCTTTACCTCACTAGCGTTATACAAGGAATGCTTGCAGTTAAGTCTGGACGAATATTTAATATAAAATGAAGCTCTTAGAAAAGCTACAAAAATACTTTTATTCGCGAAAACAATGTAATTTAACATTAAACTGTCCGCATGAAAGCATATGCCAAAATTTTCAGACTTTGTTAAATAATCGTGTTTTTTAGAGTCTTATTATTAGTAATTTTTTTGGTATTTTAAGTGCAAAATTAGTTTCTGAAAACTGAAATAGCTCATTATTTTTAGGCATTTATGTATTTTTTTATATTAAATTTAAAATCAAATAGAATCACCCTACGTGTAAAAACTTATGAGTCACACGTTACAGAGGTGCATATAGTTATCTCATATATTCACTTAACTGATTTTAATCAGTGCTTAGATCGTATTTATGCTTGTTACAACATAGCGGCAAGTCTTAACCTATATATTAGTTTAATATTGTTACATATTACAATGTACATTGGAATACTTGCCTCATATTACACAGAGTAAAACATTTTGGTAAAACTACCGTACTGTGTAGTTGTAACATTTCTGGAGAAAAAAAAAGAAACGTAATTCTAATTAATAAAACCAAAATATACGGTTTTTAAGCCATTCATTTAGTAATTTTTCCGTTTTATAGAAATGGTTCAGCTGAAATTCCAGTTTTTTTTTCCAAAATCGTAGTTCTTATTACCATACATTTAGTAAGAAAATACAAAAACTGAAAAATAAATTTAATTGAATGAATAATTTTATTCCACACCGCAAGGTATCACTGTGCAATTGCAAAATTTTCTATATTTATCAAATTATATTACATCATAAAAATCCATATTTTGCTGTTAATTTTACCAGAATAATTACCAAAGCTTTTGCGTAGAAATTGTTGGTCAAAGTTTTTTGGTGTTCCCGTAGAGTCAAAAACACAGTGAAATTTATTTTTTTCTTGTATAGTGCGGCTTTGAGGAGAACTCCTTCAGACTAAGAGTCTGACATTCTCTGCTGCTATGGTAACAAGCGAGAGCACATTTCTAATGGGGATGAAATGGAGGAATGAAGGTGTCGATTGGTTTACTCGAGCTGACCTGTGCAAAGATCAAGACAAATCTATTCACCCCAATTCGAATTGACGCTCCCTCGTAACCATGGTACCCGCCACGACGCGAGATTGATGTCTGGAGGAGTTCTCCTGAAAGCCGCACTATAATTTTAATCATACTTTTTTTCTCAGTGGATTGTAGTAATTACTAGACTGAAACACTTCTGGAATTCAATGAAGAATCTAATGATACTAGATTCCGAACGTATTATACAATATTACGATTATATTGGAACATCACTGTTATAATATACAGTAACATATTAGCTGTTCTGAAAAAAAAAGCTTCATGATTATATTTTATAGTATGATACATTATTATTATATAAAGCTTACGGTAAAATAATAGTATATTATGATACCATATCACAAAAAAGCGATGCTAATTTTTTTTTAAAATTAATCTTTCACATCTCTTAAAAATACATAATATAAGGTTTAAATCAATGATATAGAGTTTTAAAATTAATGATATACATTTAAATTCTACAATATTCAGTTTATAATATTCTCAGTTGGGGTATAGAAGATGAAAAAAAGCTTACACAATTTAAGATTAATTATGACATACAGATTACGGTAATATAATAGTATATTATAATATCATATCACAAAAAAGCGATGGCCAGGATAGCCTGGTCGGTAGGGCGTTTTGCCCATGTCCGAGAGTTCGTGGATTCGAACCCCGTCGGCCGAAGACTCCCCGTGTAGTAAAATGGTGACTGATGCACGTTAAATCTGTCGAGTCGCAAAGTCCTCCATGTTCCCATAACAAACCAATACTTCCGGGGGTATTGGAGATTGTATTACTAGATTGGAGATTGATCGTTCTCTGGTTCAGGTCAAAATTACGATCTGTGAATAAATGTATGTATGTATGAATGCTTCCGCCCTATAAACGGGTGTGACGTATGGGTGTGGTAGAAGTCGAATTCTTGGCCATAGATGGCGCCACTGGAAAACAAGAACAATCGCAACCCCTTGCCTTTCGTAAGCCTGATACGAAATCATCAATCATCACAAAAAAGCGATACTATTTTTTGAAAAAAATTTATCTTTCACATCTCATAAAACAGCATAATATAAGGTTAAAATCAATGATATAGAATTTTAAAATTAATGAAATACATCTCTTAAATTCTACAATATTAAGTTTATAATATTCTCACTTGAGAAGTAGAAGTTGAAAAAAAGTGTACACAATTTAAGTTTCTTTGAGGCATCAACGTTTCCTTCATTTAACATTGGTTAAACATTAAACTTAAAACTTTTGCTGAGCTTTTTAAATTAAGATCCCAAGACACTAGAAACAAGCAAACGAAGCTACAGGCAATTTATTGAAACAGTCAAAGAGAATAAATGAACGAACAAAAGTTTCTTCTTTTTTTTGCAAGATCTTGACTGTTTTCCAGATTTATAAACACCGGATTAAATTGTACTCTGAAGGAGACATATAGAATAGAACAAGGACATTTCTTAATATTTTGGTGCAAATAATATGATTTACGTGAAATACATACAAAAAATTCATATGAAAAAAATTTAATTAAATTTCACTTAATTCAGTAAATTAACGCTCTTGTTGGTTTATATAGTTAGAAATTTTAAAAAAAAATGACCATTCATTTTAAACAAAGTAAATTTAGTTAAAAGCTGGATATAATACTATGATATATCTTCACAGTAAAAAAGTCTGGTCCAATTCCTGTATAATTCTTAGTATAATTGTGATTCAGATTACGGTAGAAAGTACTTGCACTTTGGTTACATAATCCGTCAAATCCATTTTACCGTAAAATCCATTTTGACCGTAAAATCCATTTTGGCCGTAAAATATTATACCGTGATTTTCGCAGTAATATTTATTTTACTAGGAGGCTTCGCCCCCAGCTCGCTTTGCTCGCTCATTGGATACGTTCTTGACGTCTAGCTTTTGTATATTTTTTTGAATACTGAAGTTCCGAAAAATTTTCACTGTAGAAAATTCTAAACCAGTACATTTCAATATTAATTTGAAATTGCAAACAGTTCACATATTTTTCTTAATCACACTATTCTAAATTTCAGTTGTTGAGAAAAGTAACTGTTGTAAATTTTGTTTCAAAGTCTTTCCCACCAGAGGGCTAAGGCCATGTGTTGTAAAACAATATGAAATAGTAGTCTGCCACTGAACGCCGGATGTAAAGCATCGGCTTTGATGAAGATAATTTTGTATTTTTAATTCTCTGAAGGGCGCCACCTTAATAATATGGAATTTGTAAAATAAATGTATATATTTTTGATTGTTGATGAAGCCCATCATTTTGTGTTTTCATCAGTGTTCAGAAGCAGAACAACTATAAGTTTTTTATTTTATCACAAAAAAATAAAATGTATAAAAAACAAAGAAAAGAGTAAGAAAATGAGTATAGTCATAGAAAAAGTTAAAATTATAATATAGTATTTGTCAGTTAAAATAAAACTTTTTGTTTAAGTCATTGCTAACAATTCAAATTTCTCCGAGGCAATTCTAAAGTATAAATTAAGGTAGTATTGTTAAGTTGAAACACAATATTTTTAGTTTTGATGTCAACAATACAATTCAATTTTTCACAAAAACGATTGTTTCCATTGTTAAGTTCAATGTCAACAATTCAAATTTTTCTGAGGCAACTCTTAACCTCTAAATATTATTTTTTTTATGTACACATTTCTAAATGTCAGTATTCAACCACAAAACAACTTAAAGTCCTCAAATTTAGCATGAAGTTGTAAAATGTAATGAAAGAGGGTCATAGCAATAATGAAAGTAGAAGTAAAGTTAGTACTGTAAAATTAAAACAATATTTTTAATCAATGAGCCAAGTTCTTCAAGAAGCAGTTGTAGAAGTAGGTTGTTTATTTAAAACTTTTTATAGAATTTCTTTAAGAACACAATTGTTAATTTGGGCATTTGGCGATACAACACTTTTAGAATTGAAGGATTTGTTACGTCAAGCGCTCAGGTATCATAATTTTGATCTAGTTGCGCTTCTATGTCATTTTGATTTATGTTGCTAAGTTAACTTTCAAAAAATTCTATGGCTGGCAACAGCATTTTTATTTTTTAAGTTGTTTATTTTTATTTCTTTTAGAATTCGTTATTTTTTTAGCGAAATGTTTTTTAACCTAACAGAATTCTTTGCCGACTGTTTTCTCTATGAATGAAGAAAATAAAGTAAATATTTAACTGTTGTGAAAAGAATCTTATTTAGTTGTACAAAGTACTTCAGCCAAAATTTGGGAGCCACGTAAGAGAATTATATATATTAGATCAGAAACACATCATTAAAAGGCAGAATGCTTTGGTGTTTTCAAAACGTAAACAAAACAAAGCAAACGTTGCCACCGGCGGAAAAGAAATACAACCAATATTTGGGAGCCACGTAAGAGAATTATATATAATAGATTAGAGTGATTCATTGATTTTACTGTTATTATTTATGCAAAAATTACTGTATTGGATTCTGGTAAAAATGGATTATCGCCTTTCTGAGTTATATTACATTATTCTGAGTTAATTTAATCTGGAAATGACAGTAGTATATCCACTGTCTGAAATTTAACTTAAACATTATGCACACCTAACTTGAAATATGTTCTAAAATGCATACTCTAAAATAGGCGAATTCCTGCAATTTATATTGAGCAAAATTTATACATTGATCGTTATATTTTGCTTTAGATTCAAAAGAAAAGAAAACTACTGAAATTTTACTTTTTCCTACAAGTTGTGATGTATCTATATCTAATGAAATTAATTAAAAGGAAAATAAGGCAAAATATAATAAATAATTTTCTATCAGAAAAAAAAAGAAAGAAACGCTAAGGTATACACATGTGCTAAACTAAATACCTGAATTACAAATACAAATCTTTCTATTTTTGATGTTATATTTTAAGGCCTGGTTTCTTAGGACAGGACGCCGTCAGCTGGAAATCAGCGCTAACCATTGATTGGTCCATTTGTGAGTTTGATAGTTTACGTCATCGAGTTCAAGATGAGCGTTCGATGACGTACACTATCAAACTCACAAATGGACCAATCAGAGGTTAGCGCTGATTTCCAGCTGACGGCGTCCTGTCCTAAGAAACCAGGCCTTTACATGCAAAAAGGTTTAACATGCTATCATAACCACGTAAACATTTATAGAAATCATGAAGTAGGGCATTATTCTGCTTTTTGTTTTGAGCTATGTTACTTTTTAACAAGTTTTTTTTTATTTTTGTTGCTAAAATGTTTTCTTATATATTCACGTGTAATTAAATAAATTTATTAATTTAGCCTGCATTTTCAATTTTTCTATTGACACTCGTGCAGGAAATAAACTGACTGAAAAATACGTTATAAATACAATTTGAACAAGAAGAAATAAATAAGCTACTTTGTTCGTGTATGTAACGCGAAGCTTTATGTATACGCATGTTTTGCACTGTTTCATTAATTTGTTTTTTGTTTCATATAAATTTATATCTTAATTTTAAAAAAATTACTTCTGTCTAATCGTCTACAAGTTACGTTTATTATTTTTGTACTTTATCATAATTCTATCTTTTTGATCCAATCTTGCTGAAATTAAGTTCTATGTTTAGTTAGAACGGCACGCAAATAACATCACTTTGTTAAATTATTAATATTATGAGTCAATATAAGAAAAACGTTTTTTGATAGTTTTTATTCAGTCTTCATTATAAGAGAAAAAAAATGTAGGTCCTTTTCTCGTTCTCTTTATGCACACTTGACACAAATTTTTTTTTCTCAACATCTTACAAGGGAAACTAGGGAAGTGTGACTCGCCAATTTTGAAATAAAATAGTGGGATGTATGCCTTATGAGGAATAATTTTAGCGGGCAACATTCGTTTCGGCTCATAGAAGGTCCTATAAGAGATAAAAAATAATTCAATATATAGAAAAATCGGTATTTTATTACTTGTTGTTGTTGTAGTTCATTTACGTCGCACTAGAGCTTCCCAATGGGCTATTGGCGACGGTCTGGGAAACATCCCTGAGGATGATCCGAAGACATGCCATCACAATTTTGATCCTCTGCAGAGGGGATGGCACCCCCGCTTCGATAGCCCTACGACCTGCACGCGAAGTCGAGCATTTTATTACTTCAATGCAGACTATTAGTTATTGTAATTGTCTAAAACTCCAATTAATTTGTAACTATTTATTAATATCCAATTATTTGTAACTGGTTAATTAATGACTTTTCTATTTAATAAACTAATTAGCAAAATTATTAATTAATTTCTTTATTTATTTGCAATTACGTACTCCAATTAATTTAGAAAAAAAAAATTTTAAAATTTATAAAGTTTTATGTCAATTTTTTTTTCTTCCAATTAACCTGACAGGTTTTTCTGAAAAACTACAGATATATAAAATTTTCGAAATCAATTTTGACAATAAATATGCATCATATAGTACGTGAAAGTACCACAAAATTAATTGGAGTATGAGATAATTACTATGACCAATAGTCTGCATTGAAGTAATAAAATACCAATTTTTCTATATATTGAATTATTTTTTATTTCTCACAGGACCTTCTATGGGCCGAAACGAATGTTACCCCCTAAAATTATTCCTCATAAGGCATACATCCCACTAGTTTATTTCAAAATTGGCGAGTCACACTTCCCTAGTTTCCCTTGTTAGTAATCGATGAAAATAACCTTAAGGATTCAAAAACAGATTTTCGTTGGAGAATTTTCGTTAAAGAGATACCATTGGAATGGAAAAATTAACCAAATGAGTGGTTTTTGGTTCCATTAATCAGAACTAAGTTATTTTTAATTATAAATTTAATAATTATGCAGTACTGTAATTTTGCCAGAATTGTTTTCTCCGTATAGGAATTAAATTAAATTGAAAGTGGGGCTTAATGGCACTTTATCTAAGTCGTCACGCTGCGCCAAACAACTACATATGGATTGGATGCCATGCATTGAAGCAATTAATGTGCAATTATTTTCTGAAAGAAAAACAATACATAAACTTTAAAAAAAATCAATGCATTTCATTAAAAATGTTCAATACGTTTTTTAATATATTTTAATGCGTTTATTTAAATTCCATATCAATTTTCAGAGCATTATAATGTTAATTCACTGGAGTCAATTACTCAAGCACTTAACTGAAATACCCTCACGTTTTCTTGTCAGATACTGTCTTAGTTTCTTCTTAAGCTCCATTTGCGATATTATCCCGGGGCAAAATGAGGAAACCCTCCTTTAGTAATTACTTGGCTCGACGAACAAATATGTCCTACCCTCTGAAATCCCTGCAAGGTACTTCGGCAATTATGAACCACCCTCTCAATTTAGATATCCCCCCCTCCTTTTCTATGGACTCCTTTAGACTCTTATAAGACTTCTTCCACAACTTGGCGACAGCTGAGATCCAGTGTTTATTGAAAAAAAATTGAAACAAAAGAATATATTAAACAATGAGTGAAGTTTCATTGTTCTATCGAATTCAGTATAGAAAATAAATTAAGTGTGCTTGGATACAGATAATGCTTTTTGTATATGGGAGATAAAAACTTGCGTACTTGCTGCAAACTAACATTAATTATTAATAAATAAATAATTAAAATAAACTATATACGTACCTCAATAAGCTATTTTTATTATGGCTGTATTTACATCTTCGGCATTTAGTAAAACAATTGATCCATCGAACTTTTTCACATATTCTAAAAAAAAAACACTTCATTAATCAAACTTTCTTCAAACTTTTTATGTAACTTACTCTAATTCAAAAACTTAAGTGATAGGGGCAAATATAAAAAATTTAAAATGAAATCTATTCTCTTCTTATTTTAACAGAGTTGCCAATCCATTATTGAGATCACGACTATTAATGTTCAGAATATAGTGTTCAGAATATATAAAAGAGATAAAATATAATAGAGCGCGTGCATCACTATAAGGTTTGTCCTCTTAATGAAACCATGTGACTGTAGGACGAACGGGGAGATATTTCAACCTTCCGTTTCTCCTTGTTATTTCAAAGGAGAAAAATTGATGCAGGAATTTTGAAGCCAAACATCTTAAAATATGTTGGTTTAATGTGCCGCATTTGATTGCACAGAAAAAATTATTAAAGGAATACTTTATACATTTCATAGGTAACTTAATTTATCACTTTTTTGGAATTGGAATTGTTTTATGTATTACATAAATGAACTTTTAGAATGTTCTTCTTTTCATTAAAACATCATATTGGTCCTGATTATTCCATTTTATTCATTCTTAAGTCTAAATTTATTCTTTTTAAACTATTTTACAAGTAAATATAAAAGAATAAGAACACAATTAAACCATAGAGTAACGAGTATATAGAATAATTGATTATTAATATATTTTTTCTTCTAATTTTAGAGCTACAATGTAGAAGACGAAGTTTTAGCGACATCTTTTCTTCTTCGTACATTTCCGTTGCATAGTTTTACTCTCTTTCTCTCTCTATCACTTATGCTTTTAGGAAAGAGCAACCTCCAGGAAAGACCACCTCTATTTACGACCACTTTTAAGAGGCACGGAATTTTTTCCCACAGACTTTGTTGAGGAAAACCCTTAGGAGAGACCATAGCAACTTCACCCAGCGACCGGGCAATCTTTCGCACCAAATGCGGAAAAGGTTAATTAACATTTTAGTCGCGAACACGAAAGGTTAGGAAACACGAAAAATATCAAAACGAAAAATGTTAACGATACCAAATAAGTAGATTAAAATGCATTCAAACTATTTGTGTGCTGCTCTTATTGAGAGCTATTTTAACCATCTCTGAAAGAGATTTATAACCTCATATTGCAGTCAGAGTGCCCTAAAAGCAATGCTGTCTTTGATTTATTTTAAAAGCGCGAAGTCGGTCACTTTATGGTAGATCAGTTTAACGAGGGACGATACTGCGTACCCTCGGTCCCAACACTAGCTGATCGAAATGGTTACCCACCTGCTGACTGACCATAGCAAGTGATGCTTGACTTCGGTGTTCTACTAATCAAGTTTTTAAATAAATTATTGGTGATTCTACTAGCTTAGATTCAAACCTATTGGAAATTTTCTAACAGTACTTTTAATAAAAAATTTTCAAAAACTCCTAAAAATATACATTCCTCATAAAATTTACATTTCCTTTAAAACTTGCTTAAAGCTACTTAAATCTAGTTCTGCCTTGTTTCTTCATTTGTGCTTTTATTCTTCTAAGTTGATTTAAAAGTAAGTTTCAGTTCTTAATTCTCTAGTGCACATCTAACAAAATAACTTAATTTTTCTTTAATTCCTAATTGTTAGTTTTGGTCAATCAACTGAATAGACTGCTAATTACGGTTTTTATTTTTCTCAAAAGCGAACTTCAGCGACTGGAGCTTTGCAATTGTTCTTATTTTTCCGTTACTTTCAAATGACTGAATTAACACCATTATTCAAATAAGGGTTTTAAGCGAAGCGCAAAATGAAAAGTAAACAAGTCTTTCGTTTTTTCCTTATTTCTCTCGCTAATGACCACTAAAGAATTTTCTGCATAACAACTCATCAAAAGCACATTCTCTTGAATGTTCAACATTTGAAAGGGAAGAATTTTTTTGTAAAAATTTACCCCCACCTTTCAAAGGAGTCTCAATTTTATGGTTGAGAAAAAGTTTTAAATGCGAACGCTTTTGTTTGAATTGTCACCTTCCATGTTTGTCAAAGTTTTCAGCCCCACTTATCTAATTAAGTTAAATTTATTGTCTATTTTCAATGCAAATTTCATGGTCCGATTAGAAGTTCTGGGTTGAGTAAAGTGTGTTTACTTAATGACTGAAATTTACTTGCACTCGTAATTCATGCGCGAATATAGTAATCGTTAAAAATTTTATATAATAGTTATTATTAAATTGTATAAATTGCTTAAAAAGTTGTTTGAAAATGGCTTAGAAACAAAGCAATATATTTTATTTTATTGCCAGACCTGGTTACTTTACTTCAGGTGCAGATACAATCAAACGTCTTAATTCATTGTATATAGGGTATATATATGGTATTGTAGATCACAATAAATTTTGTGTGTTTAATTGCCTCATATATTAAAGCATCGATATATCACATTTAAAAAAAGTAGTTCTTCAAAAAATAATTTAAAAAAATAACTAAACAGTGGACATTAGAGAAAGACTCATTTATTTGTAACAGTAAAATTTCTATCTTTGAATGAATACATCTTATGCACACTATTTCGTTAAGAAATACAGAAATTTATGCAAGTGTAGTACTTAATTTTTTTTAATTATCTTAAAACTTCAATGCAACTTATTCAAAATGTGCAAGATACTATTCACAAAAATGTCTACAAGCACGAATAAAAAATATTTTCAAAAATATGTAGTGCTGCCAAAATTATGATTATAAGATCAATATAGCAAATATTAATATTTTTTGGGCGATACTATAAAGAAAAAAGGTAGGAAGTTGCATAAGAGAGTTTACATAGAAATAGTTTACATGGAATTATTACAAAAAGTACTCCCTCTTTAATTATTAACGTATACAGAATACGAAAATAATCGCCATATTCTATATTTTCGAAAAAATGCTCCCAAAAAACTCATTTTAATATAATAGTAGGCAGAATTATATTTTAACTCTTCTACAGTTATTTTTTTTTGTAACTTTTTATAAACATATTTTTTTTAAAGTAATTTCTTGTCATTTTTCTATGTAATACACTTTTCGCATTTCTATACTTTGAAGTATCATAATAATTTTCAGAGCTTGAAAGCTACAATTTTTGAGTAGATTTTTTAAAGCTCTTCTTTATTGCATATAATTTTATCTAACTTTTTTAAACCCACAATTTTCTCTTTTGGCTTTTATTTCCCCACGGTATTTTCAGATAAAGCAGAAGCTAAAGCTATAAAGCACCTTTTACACTTCTTACATTTCACCGTCATCTTTAATTTCGCCATTAGTCTTTATTTAAGAAATGAAATCTGACGGGAAAGAAACATTATCAAATGAATTCTATTACATTATTTCTCCTCTTTTTTTATTCTTGTCTGGGGAAAAAGAATTGAACAAAGAATCTGTTGATCAGATTAAAATAAATTTTAAAGGTGTACATTGTTAAGTTTTTTATTTAATTTAAAAAGAAGATTCACACTTTGGGGGTAGAACTTAACTGTTGCAGCGATACCAAATTTTACCTAATTTAGCACGTAGAAAACTGTGTACTTAATATGGATACTTATTTGCATTTATTTAAAAATGAGCTAATGGGAATCGTTCAGTTAGAGAAATGAACCAATGCAACACATTATACAACTCACAAGGGTTGTTTAAGTATGTTTAATACCTCACAGTAATATGAGGTAATACCTTGTTGTATATATTTAACTTTTAACTAAGCAGTTATGAGTAGTTTTAAGTGCGAGTAGTAGTTTTAACAGCAGTTTTAGTGCGAGTGGAAATGCTAGTTGCAGCGAGTGTGAATAGTTTTAATTAACAGTTTCTTAGTTTAATTAATGGCAGTTTTAGTTAACAGTTAATTAACAATTAATACATATTAATTCCTGCAATATTAAAATTATTTTTTCTTATACAAATACTATAGGAATATTTCTCAAATATTTTCGTTGGATTTAGAACATTTTTTTAAAATATTGCTAAGGTGAAACTTGCAAATGGCATCCCAAGAGTTCACTGTACAGTGAGGTTCCCTGGTTCGAATCCCAGCTCCTGATTGCTGATACGAATTCTTCTCCCGGCTAACCACAGCGCTGCTGCTGTAAAATATCCTCAGTGGTAGACGGGTCATAAATTAGAATCTCTATGTCGTTGGATGTGCGGTTTAGTTCCCTTTGTAACGCAAATGCGGTTTAGTTCCATCAAAATGTCTTCCACGAAGGCTACTTTCTCCCAACTCTTGATCCAGGAGTTCCCTTGTCTTCTGGTTTGGTTTCGAACTTACAAGGTTATGAAACTGAATATCGGTAGTCGTAAACTCAGAATTGAGTTGACAGTTTAATGACGGTCATAAAAAGAATAAATACATAAAAAAACAATACCCCAGAAGTAGTTTAAAAATCCCAGAAGTATATCATTTTTAAACAAAATGGAAATGTACAAAATTATATTTCAAAACCATATTTAAAACAAAATGGTATTTTTGATGGAATTTAAATTCCCAAGAACCGCATTTGCAACGTTTTAGGAATATACATTAATTTATAGTCCAAATTTAGTATAACCATAGCTTTCTAAAAGTTCATTGTTGTTAAAAATAAATGTTTGCTAAGGTGATATATTCGAAAGTTTTAATAACATGAAAGAAATACGTAACATACGCACTAAAATAAAATTTTATACGATGTTTTTTTAAGATTTGTTAAAGCAGGGTTTATCAACGTATTTTGAAATATAGATTCCTTATAATCATCGCGATAACTCTCCAATATATTCACGAATATCATGTTTTGTGAAAAATACCTAAAATATAATCTTTAACCACAACAATAGTAATTGAATACGATAATTTCGCAATCATTATCAGCAACGATCAATACTGAAAACGATAACATCACGTGTTGGATGTAATCAAGATATCACACTCTAACTTGTTTATGAAACAAAACAAATACGATATTCCACGAGTTTTGAAATTTTTTATTTAAGCAACGAAAATAATGAACCATGTGAATTAGTTATATTGCGAAAATATCCCACTCATGGGCTGCAATAGCGGCACAACTCAAAAAATCATGTTTTCAGATAAGTAGGTTTAAAGTTTTCATTGCCAAGATAAATGCATAAGAAATGCTTTAGTTTGCTTAAACCAGGGGTTGCCAAACTTTTTTGATCGTCGACCCCTACATAATTTTTCGAAATCTCCATCGACCCCCATAAAAGTAATTTTCTGCTAATTAAAATAAAACTCTATTAGATACTGAGTTTGTACATTTATTTTATGATTTTGAACATTTATTAAAGTAATAGTACATTGTGTAACAATAGTTGTATGAAAAATATATTAATGTTGAAATTTAAATACCTTATTATTAAATAATAAGTAATCATGCATAAGTAGATATAATAAGTAAAGTAACTAAGGTGCTTCTTGATCAATGAGATGGGTGTGCCTGGTGTTTTTTTTTGCAAGGTTCGCTATATTGGATTCAAAATTGGTCAATTTTAATTTTCGTCAAAATTG